>NC_045164.1:28350343-28352843 GCF_900700415.2 Clupea harengus
CTCGACTTGAAAGCACTTTGATACAAATCCTGTTGTTTTTAAATGTGCTCTATAAATAGATGTGACTTGACTTCACTTGGTGTGACATTAAGTTGTGTCGTTACATAGATCTGTTACACCGACTGTGTATTGAGAAAATAAACATGTTAGATAAAGTGGGATATACTGCAATTCATTTCCAGTTTTATTTGCACACAAAAAAGCTCTGTCCAGTACTCTGGAGCATTTGTGTCGTTTTTTAAGATTTGGTAACTTGGTGCAGTTTTGGAGGAAAGTTCTTAAATAGTCAATGTTGTATTATCAACATAGAAAAGAATTTTCCATTAAAGAAAAGTTACAAAAATGTTTGTGTATGTCAATTATAGTTCTTAGAAAGAAAGAAAATCGAAGACGGCCAAAATTGGCAGAAATTGGCAGGTTTAGAAAAAAAAAAGGAATCAGAATCAGCCAAGAAAATTGCAATCAGTGGATCTCTATTTCCTATCTTGCCAAAAAATACACTCGGAAAAAGCTGCCCACATTATTACAAACACCAACATTTTTACATAATATTATTAAACTGCCCACACTATTACAAACACCAAGATACATTCGCTCAAGAGGACTCATGTCATCGTCAGCCACAAGCCCCCAGATTCACACAGGACTGGACACGCATGGCAGGATGGGGAGCCAGAGAAAGAGTGAGAGAGAGAGAGAGTGAGAGAAAGAGTGAGCGAGAGAGAGAGTGAGAGAAAGAGTGAGAGAGAGAGAGAGTGAGAGAAAGAGTGAGAGAGAGAGAGAGTGAGAGAAAGAGAGAGGGAGAGAGAGCGAGAGAAAGAGTGAGGGAGAGAGAGCGAGATAGAGAGATATATAGAGAGAGGGACAGAGAGAGAGAGAGAGGCAGAGAGAGAGAGGGGGGGGCACAGAGAGAGAGATAGAGATATATATAGAGAGAGGGACAGAGAGAGAGAGAGAGGGATGGAGAGAGCGAGAGAAAGAGTGAGGCACAGAGAGAGAGATAGAGAGATAAAGAGAGGGGGACAGAGAGAGCTTGAGAGAGAGAGAGTGTGAGAGAGAGAGTAGGGGGGCACAGACAGCGAGAGAGAGATAGAGAGATAGAGAGAGAGAGAGAGAGAGAGACAGAGAGATAGAGAGGGGTGTTTGTGTGCAGCTGCTGTGATGTGGGCACATTGGGCCGTGGCTGCAGACGAACCCTGGCTGAGTTGCCTAATTGCCTCTCCAGCATTCTCAGCAGGGGGTCGAATCTGCCCTGCCATCGCCCAATCAGCACAGAGGAAGAAACCTCAGCCCCCCTAATCCCGCCTTCCATCGTCTTACCTAGGCCTGCTGTCATCATATCACGCATCATGGGGGAGCCGGTGTGTGTGTGTGTGTGTGAGAGTGTGAGTGTGTGTGTGTGTGTGTATGTGTGTGTGTTTTTACACTAGAGTTTGTGTGGGTTAGTATGTCTGCTTGTGTTTGAAGGTACAGATTCCGGCTGTCACACAAGATTGTGAATGAAGAATGACTGCCGAATCGTCGCACATGCTATATTCAGCATCGCATCACACACCCCACTCACATCACACACACACACACACACATCACACACACACACACACACACACATCACACACACACACACACACACACACACACACACACACACACACACACACACATCACACACCCCACTCACATCACAGCACTGCACTTCCTCACTGTAATCACCAGCCCCTTCCCAAACATAAACCCAAACACTTGGATCTCACTCCGCTGGGTTGACATCACCAGTGTATACGCAAAGCACACACACACACACACACACACACACACACACACACACACACACACACACACACACACACACACACACACACACACCCCACTCACATCACACACACACACACACACCCACATCACACACCCCACTCACATCACACACACACACACATCACACACCCCACTCACATCACCAGTGCATACGCAAAGCCTATGACAAGGCCGTGTTCTGAATCCTACCGCTCCACACTGCCAACCCTACATTCAACCAAATCAGTTTTGGAACATCAGAGAGTTTCTTTTATTTAATGATTTGAATGTGCTCCTACCTACGCACGCTTGAGCACACACACACACACACACACACGCACGCTTGAGCACACAGGACCTGAATGAACAGGTACGGAGGAAGACCCTGAAATAGACGGAGCCCACACACAATGACCTGAGACACCCGAGACACACACAGCGAGCAGCGAGGCACTGCACTCCACCTGGCCACGAGTCTAGACTGAGTGTGTGTGAGAGAGACTCAGATAGAGAGGAAAGATGACTGAGTGTGTGTGAGAGAGACTCAGAGAGACTCAGATAGAGAGGAAAGATGACTGAGTGTGTATATATATATACAGTATATATATATTTATAATTTTTTTCCGGAGCTGTATACATATATATATATCTAGCTCCGGAAAAAATTAAGAGGCCACTTAAAAATGATCAGTTTCTCTGGTTTTAC
>NC_045164.1:28355343-28362843 GCF_900700415.2 Clupea harengus
GCAGCGGCAGCACCTGAGAGAGAGACGGCAGCCCTGGGCAGAGCGCATCAGTAACCGCCGCTCCGGAGGATGTGCCGGAGAAGGAGAGAGTGACTGAAAGAGAGAGCAGGAGAGAGTGCGGGAGAGGGAGGGAGGGTTAGAGAGAGAGATAGAAGGAGAGAGGGAGGGAGGGAGCGAGGGAGGGAGCGAGCGAGCGCGCGAGAGAGAGAGGGGAGGGGGAGCATTTACAGCCAGCGGAGGGAGAGAGAGAGAGAGAGAGAGAGAGAGAGGGAGAGGGAGAGAGGCGGGAGAGGGAGAGAGGCGGGAGGGAGAGGGGCGGGAGGGAGAGGGAGAGAGAGAGAGAGAGAGAGAGAGAGAGAGAGGGAAAGAGGCGGGAGGGAGAGGGGCTATGCAAATGGGTTCCTTTCCACAGCGAATCACTAGGAGTGCAGTGCAGAGGAAGAGCCTATTTGGGGGGGAATCAGGGGCTGTGGACATTTGTTTTTTCTTTCTCTCTATCCTCTCACTAGTTTGGCACCACACACACACACACACACACACACACACACACACACACACACACACACACACACACACACACACACACACACACACACACACACTCCTGCCCCTTCCTCGTCCACTTAGACACACTTGCTTTTTGTGAAAATCAGCAGCAAACCTTTCTTCCTTATTTATTTTGCTTCTTCTCTTTTGCTTTCTCTCCTCCTTCCCCACTTCTCTGCTCTCATATCACCGTCTCATCTTCCCCTCTCTCTCTGTGTCTCCACTGAAGGTCCAGCCCAGAGCTACAGACAGGGAGAGGAGAGGAGAGGAGAGGAGAGGAGAGGAGAGGAGAAAGAGAGGAGAAAGAGAGGAGTCTTCCCCTTTGATTCTGTGAAGTCTGAGACGGAGGGAAGTGGTTCGGTGCAACCACTTCCACTGTGGAACTTCAAAGCTGCTGCCTCTCTCCCTCCCTCTCTCCCTCCCTCTCTCCCTCTCTCCCTCCCTCCCTCCCTCTCTCCCTCACTCCCTCTCTCCCTCACTCCCTCAGACTCCATCTGCCTCCCGCCACTGGATGACGTCAAGCCAAGTGATCTCGGACGGAGAGAGAGAGAGATCTCAGTGGATTTATGAAGCCCACTCAGTCACCACCGGATGCGTGCACACACACACAAACACACACACACACACTCACACATGAATATGCTGTGATGCGCACTCAAAGACACACATACGCATGAGAACACGCAGACACAACCTCACACACATACTTAGTCACACACACACACACACACACACACACACACACACACACACACACACACACACACACACACACACACACACACACACACACACACACACACACACACACACACACACACACACGCGTGCTTGCACTAATACGAGCACGTGGCCCCAGCAAAAAGGCAGGTTTGGCCAGCAAGGAGCTGTCCACAGGGAGGGAGCTGTCCACAGGGAGGGGGTGCTGAATCTATCCAGTTCAGCCCTGCCGACTGACAAAGAAAGCATTCTCCACTGGGGAGGTGTGGATAAGAGCTAGCTCAGTGTGTCTGTGTTTGAGGGAGTGTGGGACTGCGGGACTGTGTGTGTGTGTGTGTGTGTGTGTGTGTGTGTGTGTGTGTGTGTGTGTGTTTAAAGACGACGGGGGAAGGGGGAGGGGGGAGAGGTGCACTGCTGACAGAATCCGAGTGTTACAGCTCAAGTTGTGTGTGTGTGTGTGTGTGTGTGTGTGTGTGTGTGTGTCGCCGCTCTGCAGCTGGGCTGCGACTCCTCCTGGAGCACGGTGGCAGCCTCAGCAGCGGCAGCATCAGGGGCGACACACACACACACACACACACACACACACACACACACACACACACACACACATCAGGGGCACAGCGAGGGCCATTCATCCCCCGCGCCTGGCAAGGAGCACGAGGAGCACGCCACCCCGGCCTCTCCACAAAAGAGAGACGACTTAGCAAGCATGACACGGACCATGATGGATCCCTCTCTTCTCTTTCTCTTCTTTCCTCCTCTTCTTTCCTCCTCTTCTTTATTTCAACACAGCACTGAAAACGACACGCAGACCGGGGCGCAGACTGTGTTCAACACAATGATAGTGTGGAGGCAGAGATGAGACCGGGGCGCAGACTGTGTTCCACACAAAATGTCCTGAGATGAGTGTGGAGGCAACAAGAGAGGGAGAGACCAATAAAAGACAGGGTGGTGTGCGCAGGAGATCCGTCTCAAACCTTCTCCTCACTTGAGCGGAAGGTCACGTGACCGCGTTTCAAAGACAGAGTGCATGGTCGTCCACGTCACGTCACACAGACTTCATGCTAATGCTGCCAAAAGGTCGGGGCCCAGCACAGCAGGACGGCAGGATGGGGAACCCTCATAGGGCAGACAGACAGGAGAGGAACAGAACCCTCATAGGGCAGACAGACAGGAGAGGAACAGAACCCTCATATGGCAGACAGACAGGAGAGGAACAGAGGGAAGGAACCCTCATATGGCAGACAGACAGACAGGAGAGGAAGGAACCCTCATATGGCAGACAGACAGACAGGAGAGGAAGGAACCTTCATATGGCAGACAGACAGGAGTCCTTGACTGTGGCACACTGCACCTGAAGTACTTCCTCCCCGCGGCTTTCCGTCCCTTGCAGGGGCAACAGGGGTTGCCAGTTTTGCAGGGCCAACACACAGCCGGGTTGCCAGTTTTGCAGGGGCAACACACAGCCGGGTTGCCAGTTTTGCAGGGCCAACACACAGCCGGGTTGCCAGTTTTGCAGGGGCAACACACAGCCGGGTTGCCAGTTCTTTGGAAGGCGGAAAACGAGCAACATCATGTCGAGTATTGAGGATTTCTCTCATCATGACCTAAACGATTTCAGGGTTAATCGGACATCTTCTCCCATCGGCAGGCCAGCGCTAGCTCTCATTTTCCTCTCCTTAATTATCATTGGCCGGCCCGGCGATTTGTTTACTCCTTCAAAATCAGCTCCCCCTATTTGCATAATGTGAGCAATAATAGAGTACTTCATCAAGCGCTCCTGCCCAGCAAGGACACACGTCTGACCTGTGAAAGGTAAAACACCAGGCAACACCAGGCTTCAGAGGAGCTTCATCAAGCGCTCCTGCCCAGCAAGGACACACGTCTGACCTGTGAAAGGTAAAACACACCAGGCGACACCAGGCTTCAGAGGAGCCTGAGGTTGATCCTCAGAGGATTTAAGGTTTCACCATCTTTCACGCCACTGGGTGCTCACACCCGCTCTTCCCCAAAGCAGCTCACTATCAGAGTGGTCCCTCCTGATCAGGAGCTTTTACCTGCCACAGCATCCGCCTCTCTCTCTCTCTCTCTCTCTCTCACACTCTCTCTCTCTCTCTCTCTCTCGCTCTCTCTCTCACACTCTCTCTCTCTCTCTCTCTCTCACTCTCTCAATCGCTCTCTCTCTCTCTCTCTCTCTCACTCTCTCACTCTCTCATTCTCTCATTCTCTCTCTCTCTCTCTCTCTCTCACTCTCTCATTCTCTCCATCTCTCTCGCTCTCTCTCTCTCTCTCTCTCTCTCTCTCTCTCCTCGCCTCAGTCAAGCTTAGCTGTCATTTGCATGTTGTGTGGGTGCCCCCTGCTGGTGTGCTGGCGGTACTGCATCTTAAAATGACCCACCTACTTCAGATCACTGGGGGTTTTCACTGTGAGACTATTCTAAAAGCACTAATGAAATACATCATCTGCTGATTAAGACTCCTTTCAAGAGTCCGATCTCCACATTTCCTCTTCAAGGGTCCTTCTTAGAACACTGGACAGAAATTAGACTGAATAGACAGAGCTGTAATTACAGCCATTCCTGGCACCTCGATAAAGTTACGTAAATCATCGCTGTGTCAGTGGCTGAAGTTGAATCGTTTACATTGATTGGTTGCTGATCTGCGCACTGAAGTATGATTGGATAGAGAAATGAAGAGGAGGTGGAGAAAAACTACATTTCAAAATCCACCTCATTGGAGAGGCTGTGGGGGACGACTGAGGAACTTTAGCATTTTTTCAGGAATATGGTCGAGGCTCCGGCCAGGGATTTAACCTTCACGCCGGCTGTTTGTCTTTTTTTTTCTCTCCAACTGGGCGCAAGGACACAGGAGCTGTGGAACCCCCCCCCCCCTCCCCCCCACTCCTCTTAGGGACACGGGAGCTGTGGAACCCCCCCCCCCCCCCCCCCACTCCTCTTAGGGACACAGGAGCTGTGTTTACCCCCCCCCCCCCACACACCTCTTAGGTGGCCCAAGGTTAACGGAACACCTACTGCAGGCTAATGAGGCCATGGGGGGAGGTCGACCTGAAAAACCAGGTCAGAGGAAAGTGTGTGTGTGTGTGTGTGTGTGTGTGTGTGTGTGTTCTGGTCCACCTGCCTCCTGCACACACACACACACACACACACACACACAGCCATTTAGTGTCCCGAGGGAGGCCTCATCTAGTGGGCCATCACCTGAGCAGAGGGCCCGGTAACCTGCCGAGGCTCTGTGCCGAAACCGGCCCCTTTCATCACCATGGCGACCGTTCACACAGGATGCAAATGGCAAGGTGCTTGTCACATCCGTTCACACACTCCCTCACACACACACACACACACACACACACACACACACCGTGTGGGAAATTCACTGATTCAAAACGATGTCATACTGACGTTACACTTAAATGAGAGGGTGTGTCTGAGTGAGTGTTTGGTGTCTGCCATTCGGTGTCGGAGAGAACAAAAACAAGAGTCTTTCCTCCACGGTAGAGCTCAGGGTGCTTCTCACACACACACACACTCACACACACACACACACACACACACACACACACACACACACACACACACACACACACAGGTGCTCCACTGCGCTGTGAGCTTCAATTGAGAGATTTAACAGATTGTCAGTGGTTTGGGGGGGGGGGGGGGGGGGGGCACACACACACACACACACACACACACACTTTCCCTGTGGTCTGCTGTTGTTTCAGTTCTGGGGGAAAACAACCTTGGAGAAGCTGAGAGAAATTTAAAAAGAAAATAGAGAATCTCTGGACCAGAACAAATTCCCTTTTCTGATTGAGGGGGATCGATAGAGCAGACTGAAGGGGTGCTCACACACACACACACACACACACACACACACACACACACACTCCACCTGCCCCTCACAGGACAGGGCTCACACCCTCGAGTGGAGGAGCGGAGCACTCAAATACCAACACACATCAGACACAGCTTACACACCACTTTCAAAAACACACACACTCACTCACTCACAGACACACATATACACAAGACACACATACTTGTATGTCACTCATGCTGACACAAACCACAAACTTACACACACACACACACACACACACACACACACACACACAAATGTGGGTACTGCATTCTAGTAGTCTAAGATAAACATTGTGATTTGTGTCAGTTACAATGACATTTATGTATGTCTGTGTGTGCGTGTGTGTGTGTGTGTGTGTGTGTGTGTGTGTGTGTGTGAACTCACTTAGTCATGCTGTGCTGTCAGGAGTGTAACATGGCCCTGCATGGTTCTGGCCCTGTATCTGAGGCACACACACACACACACACACACACACACACACACACACACACCTGCTCCCACTTCACACAGCTGGGGCTCCTGCACTCTGCTGATCAAACGCTCGGAGGGAACCACCATCCTCGGGTGTGTGGGGGGCGGGGGGGGGCATTACTATTAGATCTGCCACATAGGGTGACATAGTGACTCGGTCACTGTCCGCCCCATAATCTCGGACGGTCGAGGTCAGAGGTCACCACCTCTGTCATGTCTGATCAGGCGGAGCAGTTGGAGCGACACAGAGTCGCCATGAAAGGTGGGGTGTGTGTGTGTGTGTGTGTGTGTGTGTGTGTGTGTGTGTGTGTGTGTGTGTGTGCGACACAGAGAGTCGACATGAGAGGTGGGGTGTGTGTGTGTGTGTGTGTGTGTGTGACACAGAGAGTCGACATGAGAGGTGGGGTGTGTGTGTGTGTGTGTGTGTGTGTGTGTGTGTGTGTGCGACACAGAGAGTCGACATGAGAGGTGGGGTGTGTGTGTGTGTGTGTGTGTGTGTGCGCGACACAGAGAGTCGACATGAGAGGTGGGGTGTGTGTGTGTGTGTGTGTGTGTGTGTGTGTGTGTGTGTGTGTGTGTGTGTCGTGACAACCCAACTGATCAAAGCCGGCTCAATCACTCTCACCATCAGCACCACCCTGACATGAGGGACGCGTGGTTGCCCCAATTCAGCGTCAGCTGCACTGCTGCTGGTAAACAGCCATGACACAACGGAGAGAGATGGAGGGCAGACACACACACACACACACACACACACACACACACACACAGACCCCCGCAGGCAAAATAACACGGAAAAACCAGAGTAGCCATCAATCATGAGCTCCGGCCAGCCACAGACACACACACACACACACACACACACACACACACACATGGCCGGCTGCTACTGACTCCATCTCATGGAAAATACAACCATACAAGTCATGGATAGTGTTGGAGACTGTACGGAAGGAAAGGGTTTCCTAGCATTGTGAAGTTATTTTCAAATATGTTGAAGTTATTTCCTAATATGGTGAAGCAGGTTTGTATCTAGCAACATCGAGTAGCTTTCAGTGTGTCATCTCATAACAATCAGCAGGAGACGAGGTGAACATCCTCCTCATCCTCCCCATCTTCCCTCATGTCTGTCCTGCTTTCTTTCTTCTTTCTTTCTTCCCCCTGTTACTTCATTCGTTTCCAGGAATCTGTTTGAATATTTTAGGTCACCTAGCCTTGGGTGAACATGAATCTGAATCTCCCGGAGCCTTGTGTAAGTGATGCATACTTAGGCATGCATCCTTGTGAGGAGCTGTGTGTAGGCTGTGTGTGTGTGTGTGTGTGTGTGTGTGTGTGTGTGTGTGTGTAGGCTGTGTGTGTGTGTGTGTGTGTGTACTTAGGCATGCATCCTTGCGAGGAGCTGTGTGTAGGCTGTGTGTGTTTGTGTGTGTGTGTGTGTGTGTGTAGGCTGTGTGTGTTTGGGGTCACGGCTCTGTGTGGGTAAAGCGTTAGTATGTGCAGGAGTGCGATGCGGAACGCTTCACTTGTGTGGCACTGCAGAGGAATGTGTGTGTGTGTGTGTGTGTGTGTGTGTGTGTGTGTGTGTGTGTGTGTGTGTGTGTGTGTGTGTGTACAGAAGTGAACATGGAGGCAGGCCAGGTTCTATCTTATAAAGTATGAAGTTTCTATTTTCTACTTTGCACTTCATGATGCTCGACTCTCATTGTGATTCATCTGGTCAGCTGTGTTGGTAAATGTGTGTGCATATATGTGTGTGTGTGTGTGTAGGCATGCATCCAAATCAACAAGCATTCGTCTGTTATATTGCTCACACTGCTGACACCAGAGTCAAAAGTCCTGATCGTTAGCACAAAATGCTTTTCATCAAAGTTGCTTCTACCTTCG
>NC_045164.1:28382843-28387843 GCF_900700415.2 Clupea harengus
GTGTGTGTGTGTGCGCGTGCGTTTGGGTTTGTCTCGAGGGCCCTTGTAGTTAAGTTGCTTCCACAGATAAGGACACGAGCCAGCAGATAGGATGTGTCATGGAGCACAACGCTAATTGCCTTTACTGTATCCGGCAAACAGTGTGTGCCATCTTTGTACCGTCGCTTTGTCCTTTATGTTACTGTAATAAATAAGGAAACTGGAGTTTCACAGAGGCTATTTTTCCTTTCAGATTTTCCTCAGGTTCCTCATAACTGGAGACGCCATTTTGGCCATAAACAGCACTATGTTGACACAGCTGGGTCACTTCTAACTGTAATGTAACTGTAATATGGTGCATAGTGTTGTGGTCATCGGGGACACACGTCTAATAGTGTTGTGGTCATCGGGGATACACGTCTAGTGTGGTGGTCATCGGGGATACACGTCTAATAGTGTGGTGGTCATCGGGGATAGATACACGTCTAATAGTGTGGTCATCGGGGATACACGTCTAATAGTGTGGTGGTCATCGGGGACACACGTCTAATAGTGTGGTGGTCATCGGGGATACACGTCTAATAGTGTGGTGGTCATCGGGGATACACGTCTAATAGTGTGGTGGTCATCGGGGATACACGTCTAATAGTGTGGTGGTCATCGGGGATACACGTCTTGTTCTTGGAGGACAACCCTGAAGGCAAACCTACGAGGCCGTGCTGCCATTCACAGGCTGAAGGCCGGAACAAGAGCACTCTGGGTAAATGCTGTGATGTAGAGACATGCACGACCCCCCCCCCCCCCAACACCCCCCCTCCCCCGTCTGATGTAGCTCACCTTCGCAGCCCCTCTCGATGGTGCCTACGCAGGCCAGCGCGTCGGACAGGAGGTCGGGGAGCCGCCCGTTCAGATCCATGGAAGCCAGGCAACCCTGGAAGCCCTCCTTGGCGTGGACCAGCTTGGGCAGCTCCTTGTACATCTCCTTGGCGACGCCGCCCACGTACAAGTCACCTGTGCAGAGAAGAGAGTTGAGGTGTGTGTGTGAAGAGAGTTGAGGTGTGTGTGTGTGAAGAGAGTTGAGGTGTGTCTGAAGAGAGTTGAAGTGTGTGTGTGTGTGTGTGTGAAGAGAGTTGAGGTGTGTGTGTGAAGAGACTTGAGGTGTGTGTGTGTGTGTGTGTGTGTGTGAAGAGAGTTGAGGTGTGTGTGTGAAGAGAGTTGAGGTGTGTGTGTGTGTGTGTGTGAAGAGAGTTGAGGTGTGTGTGTGAAGAGAGTTGAGGTGTGTGTGTGTGTGTGTGTGTGAAGAGAGTTGAGGTGTGTGTGTGTGTGAAGAGAGTTGAGGTGTGTGTGTGAAGAGAGATGAGGTGTGTGAAGAGAGTTGAAGTGTGTGTGAAGAGAGTTGTGGTGTGTGTGTGTGTGTGTGAAGAGAGTTGAGGTGTGTGTGTGTGAAAAGAGTTGAGGTGTGTGTGTGTGTGAAGAGAGTTGAGGTGTGTGTGTGAAGAGAGTTGAGGTGTGTGAAGAGAGTTGATGTGTGTGTGAGAAGAGAGTTGAGGTGTGTGTGTGTGAAGAGAGTTGAGGTGTGTGTGTGTGTGTGAAGAGAGTTGAGGTGTGTGTGTGAAGAGAGTTGAGGTGTGTGTGTGTGTGAAGAGAGTTCAGGTGTGTGTCGGTACAAAAGCTCGCTAGAGCATAAGTGGAAAAGCCTTGTACTTAAATTGTTTAAACAAATAGAGTATTCTAATTACATTGTAAATGCAAATGAAAAATAAAATAATACTATGTACGTCCCTAACAAATCCAAATTATTATACGCTGTCAAGCCCAACACTTAACTTAATTCTAACCCTGAATTGAGATACGATTTAGTGTGGTATATACTAATATAAGAAGAACATTCTATGTCTTTGATCAATAATATATATATTTAAAAAGAAGACCAAAAAATCCTACATCCAATACTGTCTTTAACCTGCCAGAATCCTGAGCAGTGTAACACTACTGCCCCCTGGTGGGAGCACACATGAACACCACACAGATCCAGGGCACGTTGCTGCTCTCATCAGAAGAGAATACATATTTGAATGGGAGGGATGTTGACTATGCAATGGCTTAGCCCCCTAATCTGGTGGAGATAGCTCTCCATTCCCCCTCAGAGAGCCAGGGGAGACATGGAGGTGTCTGAAGAGGAGTCTGAAGGGAAGTCTGAAGAGAAGTGGGGATTTAGATTCTCTCTGTACTGCCTCCTGGAAGGATGTTAGCTATACGCCAGAGGAGTAAACAAATCAGTTCCAGTGACTATCGGTCAGGGTGACCAATCAGACAGTCCTTCCTGCCTGCTCTCTCCTCAGGGTGACCAATCAGACAGTCCTTCCTGCCTGCTCTCCTCAGGGTGACCAATCACAGTCCTTCCTGCCTGCTCTCCTCAGAAATGCTGATTAACAAACCGTCTGGATGGTCTGTCACTGGCCTTGATCACTGCCCTGCTAACTTCCTAACGTCCTGTCACCTTTCAGATCGAGGTTCTTGGCTCCAGAGGTGGTCTGGGTGGTGATCTTGGTGTCGATCTTGACCGTGTGCAGGTTGTTGGTGTCGCGGGAGATCATGACGTTGTGCCAGTGGTTGTCGTTGAGCGGCTTGTTGGAGTTCCCCTTGATGAGATGAGCTCCGTTCCCCAGGTCGGACACATAGTGCAGGTATCTGGAGACCAGAACACATACATAATTAAATAAATAATAATAATTAAATAATAAATAATAATAATTAATACACAAGTATAAGACCACATACAGACACTTACTACTCAAGTATAATACCAGAACACATACAGACACTTACAGACCAGAACACACACACACACTTAATACTCAAGTATAAGACCTGAACACTTACACACACTTAATACACAAGTATAAACCAGATTACATACACACACTTACAGACCAGAACACATACAGACACTTACTACTCAAGTATAAGACCTGAACACACACACACACTTAATAAACAAGTATAAGACCTGAACACATACACACACTTACTACTCAAGTATAAGCCCAGTGTGCCAAGGTGAAGCCCAAGTGAGACCCAGTGTTTCAAACATCACTGAAAGACTCCAGGTACCACTGTACTACACACAGGGTCCACAGCCCACAGCCCACAGAGCACAGGGCACAGAGCACAGAGCACAGAGCACAGAGCACAGCCCACAGCCCACAGCCCACAGAGCACAGAGCACAGCCCACAGCCCACAGCCCACAGCCCACAGCTCACAGCCCACTGTACTACACACAGGGTCCACAGCCCACAGAGCACAGAGCACAGCCCACAGCCCACAGAGCACAGCCCACAGAGCACAGCCCACAGCCCACAGAGCACAGCCCACAGAGCACAGCCCACAGCTCACAGCCCACAGAGCACAGCCCACAGCCCACAGAGCACAGCCCACAGCCCACAGCCCACAGAGCACAGCCCACAGAGCACAGAGCACAGCCCACAGCCCACAGAGCACAGCCCACAGAGCACAGAGCACAGCCCACAGCCCACAGCCCACAGCCCACAGAGCACAGCCCACAGCTCACAGAGCACAGAGCACAGAGCACACAGCCCACAGCCCACAGAGCACAGCCCACAGCTCACAGCCCACAGCCCACAGAGTACAGAGCACACGGCACACACACCAGAGCACAGAGCACAGGGGGTTTTTCACCGAGTAGGATTGAACTCTCAAACATACATATGCGACCCAGATCTTGCCCAGAGTCAGGCAGTGAGAGTCATCGTGAACAAGCAGACGCACGGGCAGCGGCCGGGGCTGTTTCAGTGGGGGAGAGGTCACTGGGACACACAATCAAATGGCACAGAGCATGGCGAATCCATTGGCCTCCGATTCAAATGCTAACCCCATTACCTTTGGGCCTAATCATCCGTGCTGTATTATATATGCGTTTTAAAGAGATTAGCTTATGACCCACACATCTTACTAATTGATTGCCTTGGGTGGGGAAAAATAAAAAAAAATTAAATGAAATTAAAGAAATCTCCTTTGTTCAGAAATGATTATTTTCATTTCAGGTAATCAGCACTCAGACTTTAAAAATGGGTAAAATGCAGTTCTTACCCTTGAACTTATTTACAGGTTTATATATATATATATATATATATATAGCTAAATATATATATGCAGCTAAATATATATATATTATATTATAATATATTTATATTATATACGTATAAATATAAATACAGTGAGATTCATTTATTTTCTTTGGCTCTGTCTTTGAGGCAAGCGATATTGAGCACATCTAAGAAAACCACAGGCCTACTGAAGCAACAACTTGGACTTGAACACAAGCTCATCATTCGCCATCCGCCTCTTTCTCACATCTCTGCCATGAATGAACTGAAACCCATTCCCCTGGTAGTGTGTGTGTGTGTGAGGAGCACATTCCCCTGGTATGTAGTGTGTGTGTGTGTGTGTGAGGAGCACATCCCCCTGGTAGTGTGTGTGTGTGTGAGGAGCACATCCCCCTGCAGATATGTAGTGTGTGTGTGAGTGAGGAGCACATCCCCCTGGTAGTGTGTGTGTGTGAGGAGCACATTCCCCTGGTAGTGTGTGTGTGTGAAGAGCCCATTCCCCTGTTAGGTAGTGTGTGTGTGAGGAGCCCACCCCCCTGGTAGTGTGTGTGTGTGTGTGAGTGAGGAGCACATCCCCCTGGTAGTGTGTGTGTGAGGAGCCCATTCCCCTGCTGGTAGTGTGTGTGTGTGTGTGTGAGGAGCTTTATGTTGCAAGGGAATCAGCGGGGGGCATATGGCCAAGGAACAGATCGTTGCCTCTCTGGGAAAGAGCCACTAAAACTGACCGATGGGCACAATCAAGCTATTTAGCTGTGGAGTGCCGGTGGGCTTGAGTGTGTGTGTGTGTGGGGGGGCTTGTGCTATACACTGCAGCTCAATAGCTTGGCTAAACCCCCCTGAGTGTGTGTGTGTGTGTGTGTGGTGTGTGTGTGTGTGTGTGTGTGGTGTGTGTG
>NC_045164.1:28400343-28405343 GCF_900700415.2 Clupea harengus
AGTGCTAACACGCGTGCTAACAAGAGTGCTAACACGTGTGCTAACAAGAGTGCTAACAATAGTGCTAACAAGAGTGCTAACACGCGTGCTAACAAGAGTGCTAACACGTGTGCTAACAAGAGTGCTAACAATAGTGCTAACAAGAGTGCTAACACGCGTGCTAACAATAGTGCTAACACGTGTGCTAACAAGAGTGCTAACAATAGTGCTAACACGTGTGCTAACAAGAGTGCTAACACGCGTGCTAACAATAGTGCTAACACGTGTGCTAACAAGAGTGCTAACAATAGTGCTAACACGTGTGCTAACAAGAGTGCTAACAAGAGTGCTAACAAGAGTGCTAACAATAGTGCTAACAATAGTGCTAACAATAGTGCTAACACAAGTGCTAACACGCGTGCTAACAATAGTGCTAACAAGAGTGCTAACACGCGTGCTAACACGCGTCCAAATCCACAGACCTGACTGACTGAAAGTAAGCCTACAGTGTACTGCTTGTGCATTAATGGGACACCACTGCCTTAGAGGTGCAGTTGGCAGCTTGTTTCAGAATCAACACAACATGTTCAGCAAATCAGTTTTGTACTGGAGGTACGGTGTAACTCTGCACATCGTTGTACAAAGGTCTTCATGACATGATTTTTCCCATCCTATTCTAGATTGCCTGGGAGTGATACAGGACTCTAGCACAATAAGATCGTCTGGGAGTGAGACAGGACTCTAGCACAATAAGATTGTCTGGGAGTGAGACAGGTCTCTAGCACAATAAGCTGTGATACAGGACTCTAGCACAATACGCTGACCAAACCTCATCACACTGGACATCAGCAAAGGTTAAAAACAAACCCAATGAACAAACTCAAAAATGAACCAAATCACAAATCACATCATACATCACATTTCATTTCAACAAAAATCAACTTTTCATTTCAGTGAAAAATCAACAATAGAGAGAGAGAGAACGACAGAGAGAGAGAGAGAGAGATAAGAAAGATAAGAAGAAGAAGAAAATGTGAACAGTCACTTACTAGAGGTACAGTTTATCCTGTCACAGTCTAGATGGGGAAGAATAGATGAGATGTAAGTAGATTCAGCCTTCAAGGTTTACATCTGCAGACATCCATAACAGCACACAGCCCACCCTCTGGGGACGAACACACGACGGCCTCCAGCTCCCCGCCTCCATGCCCCCCTCAATGCCCTCTCCTTCGGCCTCCGATGCCCCCCGGCAAGGCTGCCACTCTGGGGGGGGGGGGGGCATGGGGCCGGGAGATGACGCCCCCCAGACGCAGTACACAGAACCAGTTGTACTACCTGTTGTAGTCAATGGCATGGTGTTGCACTGCTGTTGATGATCTGTGAGCTTAGAGCTGGCTGAGTGTGGTGTGGTGATGCGAGATGTGTGGTCTGTGCTTGAGATTCAAATCAAATAACATCCCCATGGTGGGGAGATTGAGTAGGTATCTTATTTTATCTCCATGGGGAAAAACACTGCGTAATGCAATTGTGTTTTGATAATGCAAACATTTTGGTCATTGTAATTTTGTCTTGGTTGGCGCAGTTAGCATTTGCACTTAGCATTTGTAGCGTGTATCCCACTTTTTTCTATGTGTGAGTGAGTGTCTCTGATTGGTTTAGAGTAAGCTGGGCAAGAGGCATGTGGATCCAGAGAGCATGGAGGTTTGGGCTGGACAAGCTGGGCCACTTGACAAGGAATACTGGGTTTGTCACTTCTCTTAATAAGTCACTCAAACACACCTTGCATGCGCTGTCTTCTCAGTGCCTGTGAGAGAGGATTTTACATTCTGAACTTGTAAAGTATTGACTAAATGACTCTCACAGTGGGAGACAGGGTCCCTCTCATCGCACGCACGGCACATCTTGTGGGAGGGTTTATCACAGCACCACCACATGGTAAACCTGCACAACTGTAGTTTTGTAATATGCAGTTTTCATTGTATTCCACCAACAGCCAATTTTTTTGTATTCTGTTGCTTTCTCAGTAAAATGACACCCACAGTCTGACTAGGGCATCTGTGCTGGTGGTGGCACTACAGCTTACATAACACATCATGTGAAAGTAGAGGAAGATTTAATACTTTAACGCTACAGCTTACATAACACATGATGTGAAAGTAGAGGAAGATTTAATACTAACTTTCACACTTCGTTTTCAGCTGATGCCACCAGGAAATGGTAGCACAGCATCTACAACCAAAGTCTCTAAAAGTCTGAGCATCACTGATAGGGGGTGTGCATGTGGTCCCTTGAGTAACGGAAACCAAACATATCAAAGGGCAAAGACTGTTCTGGGTTCAGTGTGCGTGACCCCGGTTGGCACTGTGAAGCTTTTGGAACAACCAGCTCCACCCAGCATCCCTTTCCCATGTGGCCCACCCGTCGTGTGTCGTCAACCACAGCAGAAAAAGTGGTCGCAAACAGCCAAAGACCACAGCCAACCGGCCCGTACTGGGAATGCTCTGCCTGGCGCGCGTGTGACGGGGAAAAAAAAACAGGGACACCAAAAGAAGGTGGACGACGCGAAGAGACGGAGAAATAACCGGAGGGCGAAAAACAGAAACTCCTCTGGAAACAAAATCAAATGGAGAATTTGAGCATATCGTCGGCAGACATCTACTGTTGCCGTGGTAATCTGGCATCTTGAGTGGCGTGCATGACTGTGCCAGCAGTTCACCGCAGTCAGAATCTAAATCTAGCCCCCATGTTTGAGCACACTGTTGTAATAGAACTGGTTTGTTTGGAAGACTTGTTTTTTTCTTTGGACCAAATTAAAATGGAGAGAGCAGGCAAAACATACTAGCCAGGAAGCACTGTATAATTTAAGAAACATTTCCTGCTGTGCCCTGGAGAACTTGTCAGTTGTTCTGTATAAATGTTCTAACATACTCACAGACACAGCTACGCAATCACACAAATACACACATACATATACATAAGTTCATAGCCACATTCTCTCTCTCTCTCTCTCCCTCTCTCCCTCTCTCTCTCTCTCACACAAACACACACTTTCTACCTTACCTCTATTAATCTGAATAAAATCACAGCTACAGACTAGGGGAGGTAGAATGCATTTTATACTCTAATAAATATTTATAAGGGGCATCGCTCCTATTCCTTTACTCTCTCCATTCTCCATTCATGCCTAACTATAATTGTCAGGGGCGTGGTGCATAGCACACGAGCAGGCATGTGTGTGTGTGTGTGTGTGGGGGGGTAGACATGAGGAAGAGCAGGCATGTGTGTGTGTGTGTGTGTCTTTGTGTGTGTGTCTGTGTGTGTCTGTGTGTGTGTGTGTGTGTGTGTGTGTGTGTGTGTGTGTGTCTGTGGGGGGTGGACACGAGGAGGAGAGTCTGTCTGAAATGGGAGCGGAGCGCAGCAGCATTGATCCTGCAGTCCCTGGACAGAACAGGAGGGGGCGCTCTGACTGAGCTCTGCAGAGGGGAGGAGCTACAGCACTGTCCTGTGTATCTGGGACCGCGGGCTAGGAGCAGCCGGGACAGAAATAATAAATATAGACCAAATATGAAAGCACAGAACGTTGTGGGAAACCTGCGTAGGTTGGGGTCGGAGGTCGTGAAGCGCAGAGCGAGGCGAGCGAGCGAGAGGGAGAGATAGAGATAGAGGGCATTCCCTGTAGGTACGGGCAGTGGCGTGCTCGTTTGGCAGTGAGCAAAGAGTCGCAGACTTGAGGGCATTGAAGGGCTCGACTACACCATCCCTTTCTATTCAGTGCAAACAGAGTGTGTGTGTGTGTGTGTGTGTGAGAGCTGGAGTGGTGGGTGTAGGGGAGGTCAAGCTACAGTGGTGTTTGCACAGAGGAAATAGTTTCAAATAGTTTAACTTTATGTGAGTTGCGTTTCTGTTGATCTATATGTTGTATATCTATATGAGTTGTGTTTAAGTTTTTTCTCAATATGCTTCAGCACTACATGAGTAAATGTGCTCTGACCAAACTAAGCTCAGGGGGAGGTCAGATACCCTATGCGTATGTTTGACTACATTTGTGTGTCTATGAATGTGTGCTTGCGTAAACGGTGATAAAAAAATAGGTACTGTGGTGATGGATGCAGGCTAACTATGTGTGTGTGTGTGTGTGTGTGTGTCTATTGCACCTTGGGGTGTAATAGTGTAAGTGTGTGTGTGAGAGTTTGTGTCAGTGAAGGTGTGTGTGTGTGTGTGTGTGTGTGTGTGTGTCTATTGCACCTTGGGGTGTAATAGTGTAAGTGTGTGTGAGAGTTTGTGTCAGTGAAGGTGTGTGTGTGTGTGTGTGTGTGTGTGTGTGTGTGTTGCACCTTGGGGTGTAATAGTGTAAGTGTGTGTGTGAGAGTTTGTGTCAGTGAAGGTGGGTGTGTGTGTGTGTGTGTGTGTGTGTGTGTGTGTGTGTGTGTGTTGCACCTTGGGGTGTAATAGTGTAAGTGTGTGTGTGAGAGTTTGTGTCAGTGAAGGTGTGTGTGTTTCTACATGTGGGCCGTGCTGGGGGGGTGTGTCACCGGCGCGGTACCTAGGTTGACGGTGAGTTGAATGCGGCCCGTGTTCAGCTCCAGCCTCAGCGTGTCGCCGGAGTCACGTGACGTGGTGGCCATCAGGATGCCGTACGCCCTCTGGGAGCGGAAGCGCAGGGACACGTCCTCCGCCTCCGTGTGCATCACCACCGGCAACTGGATCTTCATGAACTTGCTGCCGTCGTAGCTCAAGATGGTGGCCTCTGTGGAGGACCAGAGAGAAGCAGAAAGAGAGAGAGAGCAGAGAGAGAGAGAAGCAGAAAGAAAGAGAGAGAGCAGAGAGAGAAGCAGAAAGAGAGAGAGAGAGCAGAGAGAAAGAGAGAGAGCAGAGAGAGAAGCAGAAAGAAAGAGAGAGAGAGCAGAGAGAAAAAAGCAGAAAGAGAGAGAGAGAGAGAGCAGAGAGAGAGAAGCAGAAAGAGAGAGAGAGAGTGTGAGAGAAAAGCAGAAAGAGAGAGAGAGAGCAGAGAGAAAAGCAAA
>NC_045164.1:28420343-28432843 GCF_900700415.2 Clupea harengus
ATTACTTATCGAAATGAATATCCCTGTAAAACATACCACAGCAACTCTCCATAAACACACAAGTTATATGAGAGAGATATTAGTATTACTTATCGAAATGAATATCCCTGTAAAACATACCACAGCAACTCTCCATAAACACACAAGTTATATGAGAGAGATATTAGTATTACTTATCGAAATGAATATCCCTGTAAAACATACCACAGCAACTCTCCACAAACAGACATGTTTGAGTCACCTGAGCAAAACAAACAAGCTGTCTCCATTTTCCCCCACATGTGGGTTCTCATGACAGACTGTCTTCTCCTCTTCTCTAACCCTCGTGACAAAGCCTGCAGAATGGCAGCGGGGAGCACAACATGCTTTAAGCCCTTATCATCCAAGGCCCCCTTTTCTAATGTTTACCACATCCACTAAATCCTGTACACCCTCTAAAGCACGGTGGTGAACAGCGGGGATCTGTCATCACACTAGGCCCTCAGATGACACTGTGACATCACTGTGACATCACTGTGACATCCAACATCAACTACCTGGGAAAACACATAACACAGAGAGAGGGTCTGGAGATTTCTGGAACTCTCCGTAAGGTCAACATCTATTTGCTGTGAGGAAACCCATAACCAACTAATAATAAAAGACCATCCTTGGGCTCAAAGCCGTTTCTGAAAGGTTAGAGAGATTTCCAGTTTACAGAGCAATTAAGCAGCATTTGAATTCGTATTTTGACATTAACTGCTTCAGCCCAAACTTCTTTGAAATGTAAAACAAAAAAATGTACGTATCCAGGAACAAGCAACCTTTAGATCTAAAATGGAGATCCAAGGCAGGGTTGTCAAGGCAACATAAGCTAACCTCTGGGTGTTGCTATTGATACTACATCAAGTCACCTTAGACAAAAGTGCCAAATACTATCTCTCTGCACTCTTTGCACTACTTTCCTCGTGGACATCAACACTGACACAATCAATGCACACTGTAATATCTGTATGATATCTGTATGATATCTGTATACACCCCACTCCCTGTGAACATGTTCTCCCTATGTGTATTGTTTTTCTACTGTGATTTGTATATGTAGGTTTGTGAGTTAAGTTAAGTGTATAAGCTACTGGATGACCTAAATTTCCCTCGGGATTAATAAAGTATCCATCTATCTATCTATCTACCCTAAATATAACTATAGCTATAGGGGTAGCCAAAACTACATCATAATGCAAATATGTCATGTTTAAATGTTCAGTGGTGATCATAAGAATTCTTAGGGCATAATTCTGTGTTGAGTAAGGAGCTGGACCGCCGGACCCCGGTGAACTCACCTCTCTCGCAGGAGCGGCCCAGGTAGCCGGTCCCGGAGCAGTCGCACACGTAGCGGTTCCAGCCCTCTCGGCACACGCCGTTGTTCTGGCACGGGTTGCTCAGGCACAGCTTCGGCGCCTCCTTGCTGCAGGAGGGCTTGACGCCCGTGGCCTTCTGCGTCTCGGCGATGCGCCGCACGTCCTTGCTCTGTCCGTCCACGAAGAGGTCGCGGATGCAGCCCACGTAGCCGTAGTTGAGAAGCGCCGTCCACACCTCCGTGGGGAAGACCATGCCCATCTTGTTCTCGGGGAGCCCGCCCAGGTACAGGTTGTCGTCCAGGTCCAGGATCTCGCTCTCCCCGGGAGCGGTGTATGCCGTTCGGACGGTGTTGATGGAGATGGTGCCTGTGCAGAAAGAGGGAGGGAGGGAGAGAGAGAGGGAGAGAGAGAGAGAGAGAGAGACAGAGGGAGAGAGAGGGAGAGAGAGGGAGAGAGAGAGAGAGGGAGAGAGAGAGAGAGGGTAACCCCAGATGAGAGGATGCCAGTACAATTAAGAATTGAGAAAGATAGAGGCTGGGTTGGTCATATTTATCAATTCAATCCTATAAACCCTGTAATTTCACCAAGCTACCAAGCGTGTATTGAAGGCCCAGTAATTGTAAAGATTTACACACAAACCTTTAAAAATCACATCTGTCAATAAACATCAGGTCAATGACAATGGATATCACTCAGATTTGAGTCGACTATCAATAGCAGCCCTTTTGTGGACAATTATAAACTGCTTTTACGATGCTATTTTTAGCAATACAGCAGCTTCCGATTGACTGAGGCCCAAGCCCGGAGAGTAATTCCCTATCTCCGTAGCGTGCCCTGGAATGGTAAATCTCTCTTTATCTCTAGCGCCCGGGCTCATAAAACAGAGGGGAAAGGAAAAGAATAATGGGAGCTCCCTGTATCGTTTCAGCTGAGCCATCGAACAGCCCCATCAGAGACGTCTTTTAGGGGGTGATTAACGAACTACAGGTTGTTTCTCTTCCCTCTTCCCTCGACCTTCTGTCCCTCTCTCTCTGCTTCTCTCTCTCTCTCTCTCACACACACATAAACACACTGCCTTTTTTCCCTCTCTCCCCATCTCTCTCACACACACACACACACACACACACACACACACACACAACCCTCCCTTGCTCACATAAACCGGCGACGTGGAGTTTGTGTGTTTCGCCCGTGTGATTTATTGCTTTCATTCAGGTTTAATTCTCGATGCGGAGCCCTGTAAACAACATGGACATGACCGGACTGTAAAAAGGCAAGGTGGATGGCGGGGGGAGGAGGAGGAGGAGCGGGGGGGGCAGGGGCAGTGCTGCGTACGCGCTGGACTACGTCCAGGTGATTCATTTATGTATGGATCCCTCACTCTCTGCACTCTCACACACACACACACACACACACACACACACACACACACACACACACACACACACACACACACACACTCACTCTCCGCACTCTTGGCCATCACGGAGCTCTAATTAATGGCTGCGTACACGCTGGACTGGACTGGACTGACCACTGGCGATCTATAGCACAAGACTCCGAGGAGCGCTCCGAGTGCTGCCACACTTTCACGAGGCCGCCGCTCCTCTGCTCCTCTGCTCCTCGCGCCGGCCGAGAGGGAGCCGAGAGGGAGCCGACAGGGCCAGCCGGGGAGCTGCGGAGGAATCCAATGTGCTCCCCTCAAAGTGACAGAAACAAGACGGCGGAGTCAACAAAGAGAGTGATGGGGACCTCCAGGCTAAGGGGGTTACACAGAGACTGCACAGGCTAAGGGGCTTACACAGAGACTGCACAGGCTAAGGGGCTTACACAGAGACTGCACAGACCTCCAGGCTAAGGGGGTTACACAGAGACTGCACAGACCCGCTGCGATCCAGCTCTCCCTCACCCATTCTGACAATTCAGAGGGGATAGAGAATAACAGTGTCAAATTGCATTTGACTTTAAGTAGGAAATTAGCTGTCTCATTTATTTTTTGCCTTTTAATGTCAGGGGTTTCTAATGGCATGCGTGACTAAGTATTCTGCAGTATTCTACGAGCTCCGAAGCGGTTTGGATCAAAAGAACCACTTGTTCTTCAACACAGAGGCTGAGCTCAGATTAGCAAGCTATTGCTACTAAATGTTTTTCACATATATTTGCTATATATGAAATATTTGATTGTTGGGTAAGGAAGCGTCTTTGCCTTTTGGAAATATGATTTGAGGAGCACCAAAGTTGCCCCTATTAACTACAGGTGAGGTTTCAGAACAAGACATGCGAGTGGCTCTCAACCCCCTGCCCTTTTGACACCTGCTGAAAGGTAGCAGTGGACTGAGGATTCGTGGCATAGTGATTAACCTCACCTCTCTTACACACACACACACACACACACACACACACACACACACACACACACACACACACACACACACACACACACACACATACACACACACACACACTCCACCACCACACAGGTCATGCCTCCACACATCTGTTCCAGAGCACCCTCCTTAGGCCACCACTCTCACACACACACACACACACACACACACACACACACACACACACACACACACACACACACTCCACCACCACACAGGTCATGCCTCCACACATCTGTTCCAGCACCCTCCTTAGGCCACCACCAACACACACACACACACACACACACACACACACACACACACACACACACACACACACACACACACACACACACACACACACACACACACACACACACACACATCTGTTCCAGAGCACCCTCGTTAGGCCACCACCAACCCTGACCCCCCCCCCCCCGCAGTTGGCCACAGCTGCTGGCTTTGTGCAGCGCAAGAGAGCGAGTGTGGCCAAACATCTCCCCTCAGGTTAGTGCTAACGAGCGCACTCCATCAAACTCATTAGCGGGGAAGAGTTCGGCCCGCGCTGGCCACGGCAAGGCGCACCACAGTGAACGGCGGGCTGGGGGGGGGTGGAGGGGGGGGTGGGGTTTATACATTTATACCACTTTACCCCCCCCCCATCCTGCCCCCACCATTGAAGCGGGAAGATACTATCACATTGTGTTTTGTAATGTGTGTGAAGTCAGCAGGATTTAAAGAGGTGGACACACACACACACACACACACACACACACACACACACACACACACACACATACCCACACACACACACACACATACCCACACACACATACCCACACACACATACACACACACAGCGCACACACACACACACACACACACACACACACACTCCACCACCACACACACACACACACATACCCACACACAGCACACACACACACACACACACACTCCACCACCACACACACACACACACATACCCACACACACACACACACATACCCCCACACACCCACACACACATACACACACACAGCACACACACACACACACACACACACACACACACACACACACACACACACACACACTCCACCACCACACACACACACACACACACACACACACACAGGTTTGAAGACTTGAAGAAATGGACCACATTAAGGTCTTCGGGGAGCAGAGGAGCGATTCTTTGGGCGCTTTAAAAAAGAGGAGAGAAAGAGAGGAAGAGAGACAACAACATGAGACCAAAAGCGAATAATCTCACACAGACACACACACACACACACACACACACACACACACACACACACACACACACACACACACACACACACACACACACACACACACACACACAAAAGCGAATAATCTCGGTTGCCATGAAAACTGGGGAGGCACTGACTGATATTTTTAGCCGCCAAAAGAAGTTTGATGTGGAGCCGAGGCGCTTTTGGCCAAATGTTTAGATGAGGGTTGATTTCTGCATCACTGTGCTCTCTGGTGGGCTAAATGTATGATCTCAAGATAGATTATGAATAAGTAACAGCATGAAAAAAAAAACCCTTTCACTTTAAAGAGTAAGGGAGGATGAGTTTGCACGGAGCAAGATGGCGGATTTCCCTCATAAATATTTCGCTGAGAAGATGACTCTGTGGCAGAACGAGCGGGAACCTTATTGCTTCACTTCACTACTCTTGAGCATTTTCCCTGCGGAGATATGGCTTGTTGGACGTCGTGCACTGCAGCTGACTAAATTGATGTAAGTGGGGGATAAGAGGGAGATGTCAGACTCTTTCAAGACATTTCCTCCACTACCCAAGTCCTGTCACTGCTCCGAAAGAAAGTATGTAAACAAAAGTCGAGTTAAGTTTAAGTCACGGAGCACTACAGTGTCCCCCGGAGGGCTGACAGCCATGCCATGCCATGCCGACACTGGTTGACATGAAGAATGGAACAAATTGATTCACCTAAAGCTTTGCAGAAGTATATTTATAGATGATGAGGGGTTGGGGAAGAGGAGAAACATCGCCAAGCAAACCGCGGTGGAATAAGCTAAGAGGTGTGTTTGAGTAGGAAGCAGACAAAAGGGGTTTATCATTCAAGGGAAATTGGAGTGGGGGGGGGGGGGCACTGAGGAATCCTTCCTTGGGGAAGTTCAGGGGATGTGTTAAAAGAAGAAGAACAAGAAGAACAGGAAGATGGAAAGTCCTTTGGTAGATGGTAGCTGATGTTTGCGCTGCAGTATCTATATCTCTGTGGCGCAGACACACACACACACACACACATTGGTAGATGGTAGCTGATGTTTGCGCTGCAGTATCTATATCTCTGTGGCGCAGACAGAATGTTCGATCTGGCCGTGATGTCTACATCAGTCTCGCTCTGCTTGGCATCTGGGCGAGCAGCGCCAGCTCCAACACTTTCAGCTACATATGTTAGGAGGGATTACTGAAATCCAGTTAAGTTGATATGGCGAAAGCTCCACGAGGGAGACTGACTGACTGGGGTTTGAATGGATGGGCTCACGGGGGTGGTTGGTTGGCACGGGGGGAGGGGGGAGGGTGGGGGGGGGGGCGCTTGTGTTTTACACCCCCCTGCTTTCTGCCTGCCAAAAACACAGGCAGCGACAGGGATCCCATTCTCTCTGGTCAGCGACCAAAGGGGAGCTCAGAGAGAGGCTTTCGTCACACAGGAGAGCTGTGTCTTCAGCGAGAACACACACTTAATGCGCTGTGGCTGAAAACACAATGGCTGAAACCCGTCAGCACATTCGCGCCCGCCTTTATGCCCCCAAAGAAGACGAGTGGGAGGTTCTGGCAGGAAGAGAGCGTATTTCAAGGAACCCTGGCGGAATTGCCAGGGTCTTGTTTTGTTTTTGCTTTTCCTTACTGTCAATGTCATGGATTTGTTCACATTTCTTTGACCGTTGCATAACTCTTTAAAGGCCCTAACTTAATAGATGCATACCGCAGGTTCTTATGTGCAACAAAGCTATAACATACCATAAAGCTATTTTGGTTACTAGGGCACATTCGCTTGGTCTTTTCATAACATGCTATAACACAGACCTCAGGGCCTCCGAGAGCAGGCCAGCACCACATGTGGGTGTGTCTGATCACAAAGGCAGGCGTCGCATGGAAATATTTTGGGGAAGGCATTCTGCCACTTCCTTCGCCTTGGTTTTCAACGTGTGACAGGTGCATCTAATCTAATAATTAAGACCTTTGTCAGGTTTTTAATGGCACACACGACACACTGGAACACACACGTGCATATATGGAGGCGACACAGGACACACAGACACACACACACACACGCAGGTAGGCCTGAGGTCGCGGTGAATTTATTTTCTGCTTTTTCCCATCCTGGACCGTCCTTCCTCAAGGACCCCCCCAGGAGCAGTGGCCAGCTTTGCAGCGCCCGGGGACCAAGTGAAGTGAACTGTCCATCTTTGGTCAGGGATGGACATGAGTTCTGTTATTTTGCACTTAATCACATAAGCACTAAGCACTGTTACTAAATTGACCAATCACTTAACTCAACAAAGCATGTTACCAAAATGGCTAAAATAATCCAGTAGCCTATCATTCATCGGAGCCTTTAAAGGGAAACTTTGGGATATTTCAACCTGGGTCCTATTTTGGACAAATAAAGATCTAAAACGGTCCAGTATCGAGTTAGAGCTCTATAACCAGCAACCGCAAACCGTCTTTAAACTGTAATACCATGGGCCACGCATCCATGTGTGTGTGTGCGTGTGTGTGTGTGTGTGTGTGTGTGTGTGTGTAATCCCATGGGCCACGGATCCATGTCAAATCAAAGCACTTTTTCCCTCCACTGACTGACAGGCTCATAGTGTCATTATAAATGTCTGTTTCTACAGAAAAAACCTGTTTCTACAGTCATCTAGAGAAACACAAACTGAGCCTTAAACTACAGAAACTGTAGAAACCGTCATTTTTGAAAACAACGGTTAACTTTGATGTTGATGCTTTCCTTACTGTATGCTCCTGTGCTTTGCGTTGAACTTGGAAGCACAAAAAGGCAATTCATCGAGGTAGACGCCATATGCAGAAAAACGCAGAATCTGATAGTTTCCAAATATTATTTGAAAATGTGCTTAATTTATATGTCATTTGCAATTCTTCCCTTTGCTCTGGATATGAAATATTACCTTTGTGTATTCACCTCCTCTTGTGTTTCATGGACGTTTTTTGCTGTTTCTCCACAATTATTAAATTATCGCTTCATTAAAAGAATTCTTGTTGTGCGATCAATACTTTTCTCTTGTTCTTCTGTGAGTATTTTATTATTTTGCAAGAACCTTTATGTTTTTCAAGTGATGGGTGCATATACAGTGCCTTCTTTTCTCCACCGCATAAGCGGCAACAGGACTTTTTTGCCGTAAAGAAATTAGGCAACTTTATTCTTTCCACGTTCCACTTTATTTTTGTTTTATAACATGCACTGATATCTGTTGGACCAAACAACCAAACAAGTGATAAGTGGCTCAAAAGACATGAATTCAAGCACACACACACACACACACACACACACACACACACACACACACACACACACACATGTGTGTGTCTGTGTTTGTGTGTGTGTGTGTGTGTGTGTGTCTGTGTGTGTGTGTGTGTGTGTGTGTGCGTGTGTGTGTGTGTATTCCCTTTCATTATTAATGAAAAAGCCAAAAGGCCTCAGGGTAAACAATGGCTCTACAACCTTGAGACAGGGATCTCATAGACACAGGGATCACATAGACACAGGGATCACACAGGGATCACATAGACACAGGGATCACATAGACACAGGGATCTCATAGACACAGGGATCTCATAGGCCTGCTGCACACATAGACACAGGGATCTCATAGGCCTGCTGCACACAGAGACACAGAGATCTCATAGACCTGCTGCACACAGAGACACAGGGATCTCATAGACACAGGGATCTCATAGGCCTGCTGCACACATAGACACAGGGATCTCATAGACACAGGGATCTCATAGACACAGGGATCACATAGACACAGGAATCTCATAGACACAGGGATCTCATAGGCCTGCTGCACACATAGACACAGGGATCTCATGGGCCTGCTGCACACAGGGATCACACAGGCCTGCTGCACACAGAGACACAGAGATCTCATAGACCTGCTGCACACAGAGACACAGGGATCACATAGGCACAGGGATCTCACAGAGATCTCATAGACCTGCTGCACACAGAGACACAGGGATCACATAGGCACAGGGATCTCACAGAGATCTCATAGACCTGCTGCACACAGAGACACAGGGATCACATAGGCACAGGGATCTCACAGAGATCTCATAGACCTGCTGCACACAGAGACACAGGGATCACATAGGCACAGGGATCACATAGACACAGGGATCACATAGACACAGGGATCTCACAGACACAGGGATCTCACAGACACAGGGATCACATAGACACAGGGATCACATAGACACAGGGATCTCATAGACACAGGGATCTCACAGACACAGGGATCACATAGACACAGGGATCACATAGACACAGGGATCACATAGACACAGGGATCACACAGGCCTGCTGCAACCCAGAGACTGATGCATGTGAGGCCTCTATTAGACATGAGTGGAAGGGATTTAGGTGCTATAATAATGTGACATGTGTGACATGTGTGACTGAACACCCCTCTCCCTTTCCTCCCCAAAAAGAAAATAGCCATAGGAATACAAGCAAGTATTTGTTGTAGATATGTTCATCTAGGTACCTATAATTAAGTAAGTCCCTGCAGCTATTATTTCCAAAGCATATACAGTTTAAAAATACAAAAAGACAAACTGGGGCAGCTTGTGTTTCATGCATAAATATGTGCATCTGGGACACCGTGGAATCCTGCGAGAAAAAGGTTTTGGTCATGTAAGCAAACCGAATTTGGGCCACGTAGGAATTCCAACATTGATCAACTACTTCCTCACCAAATGCAGAAACACTTTGCTCTGCTTTCTAAAAACTGTCCCCCCCGGTCGAGCCGATGGGCTTTTTGACTAATCATTTGAGACGTGAGCACCCCAGTTGTGTTTCTCCACACTCAGTTGGATTTGTTTTGACAAGATTACATATTTCGGGTAGATGTTCTGTGCAGCACTCTTGACTCTTGACCGCAACACAAGTATAATAATAGCTACCGAAAAAAATGCTCTGTAATTTTTCCCTAAACTTCAGCAGATCGAAAAACGATTGTGCGACTGTGGCCAGTGCAGTGCAGTGTGTCTGGGCCTCGTTCGGTGGGTAAGTGAATCGAGGTAAACCACCTCCCCCGACAGCCTTTCAAAGAGACACGCTGCTTTTACTGGAGGTTTCATCACTGCGCTCCTAAATGTTTAATACTCCGATGAGAGGAGTCAAGGTGGAACTGGGTTTGGTGTCTCTTTAACACACTAAAAGTGGCACACACGCCCGTGTCCACCTAGACGTGGTATTTTTAACAGAGCGACAGAAAGAGAGAGAGTCTAAGAGATAAAGAGAGAGAGATTTATTCCGAGGTCCAGCTCACGCTAGCACTCCGCTCGGCAGCTGAGCTGAGCCCCCCGAGATCCCTGGCTGAGGTTGCCATGGAAACACAAACGGAGCTTAGCTGATGCGGGAGGAGCGAGGCTAGGAGAATGCAAAAAAAGGGAGGGGGGGGGGGGGGGGGGGGGGGGGGTGGGCGCTGGGGCGCTGGAGCGTTGGGGTGGGGGGGTGGGGGGGGGTTGAGATATGGACCGAGATAGATGGGCCGAGAGAGAAACAAGAGAGATGCCAGCGCTCGATAACAGGCGCATAAATAGTGGGAGATTGGGGAAGTCCTTATCAGCTGATGAAGTGATAGATGCAGCACGGGTGACAATAGACGTCCCTCCACCCTCAATTATATTTCAAATACCAAAAAATATCCCTTTTATCGCGCCGACATCGGGGCAGTATCACCTCCGTGGCACGGCAGGGCAAACACTCAACACTACTCTTTGATGCTTTCTCACAGTACAGTTGCCACAGCATCACATAGATATTTCATTAGCCATTGCACGACACATCGTTCTGTTGTTAATGTGCGGCAACCACGCTTCAGGAACACCACACATTAGCTGCCCATGCAGGTCCCTGGTGTAAGCGAGTTGGGTCGAGGGTGGGGTGGTGGGGTGGAGGTGGGGTGGTGGTGGGGTGGGGTGGTGGGGTGGTGGTTGTAGGGGTGGATGGGTAGCGGATCATGTGATGATTCAGGGGACAGCTAGTCACAGCGGCGGGGACCAGTCTGTGTTCTGTGCCAAGCGGAGGGGTGTGTGAGAGGGGTGTGACGCGGGGCTGGGGGGCACAGCTGTGTCAGAGTGAGGCATGAGCCACGGCAGACTGCGCTGTTGAGCTGCTCCTCACGAGCCACAGATCTGACCTCACACTCACTGGAGCATGACAGAGATGAGATGGAGAGAGAGAGAGAGAGAGAGGGAGAGAGAGAGGGGGAGAGAGAGAGAGAGAGAGAGAGAGAGAGAGAAAAAGAGAGAGGGAGAGAGAGAGAGAGAGAGAGAGAGAGGGAGGGAGGGTGAGAGAGAGAGAGAGAGAGAGAGAGAGAGAGAGCCAAGGCCAAGAGCAAGCGTTGAGACCCAGAGGCATAGTGTAGCATTGCAAGTGAATTCCACTGGTTCAAAATGACTGACCACACTGCGCAGCGTTGTTACAATACACTGCCACAGCATTGCAATGACACGCTTGACGCATGAGTTACGGCTACAGAACGTTAGTGTTGTGACAGCTCAAAGCATGCGCACTATGCATTAAGCTAGCGTTAGCAAGCCTGTTTAGAGATCCCAGAATAATAGTGCTTTTCAATTCTGTTTGAGTGACCGCGGCTTGAGTGGACCATTGCTGGGTTGGCACCCCACTGCATGGTAGCAGGGGTAATGAAACCGTTAATGTCATTTCCAGCTCTGGATATGGAGTGGAAAAACATGGTCGGGAGGGTGTGTCTAATTTGTGCCGTGACATTGTGAGGCCTTGGAATGCGAGCACACGCTACAGATTGCTGCTTAGATAAGCAAACCAACAGGGAGTCGAGTGATCGCAACACCAGGGGCAAATCAACAGGGAGTCGAGTGATCGCAACACCAGGGGCTCAGGGGGCGCAAGGCAGGAGGAGGAGGCTGAGATACCCTGGTGGAGAGAGCATGCTACACTTGCCCGAAGGAGGTAATAACTAGCAAAGCCCTGCGTAATCTACAGAAGTAAAGCCCTGAGTAATCTTCAGAGGTAAAGCCCTGCGTAATCTACAGAGGTAAGGGATCTCCGGCTTATTTCGGCTAAATGTTCCGAGGGAGGATCCTACAAGTTCTAGATTCGCTGAGAAGAAGAGAGAATGAAATTCTACAAAACCTCAAGAACAGGTAAACTGATTTCCATGCAGTATGGTGACAGTTTGACACACTGATAACTGAGAGCTATAGAATAAGACACATAGCTTGGCTCAACACATAGACACTATGTTCATACTTATATGTTGTTTATGACCTACCCACTCAACCAACAGAAACCCAGAACAAAACCCCTTCCTAAAGCAATAAAAGGCGAAGGGAAGGTACCTGATCTTCCTAAAGCAATAAAAGGCAAAGGGAAGAAGGTACCTGATCTTCCTAAAGCAATGAAAGGCAAAGGGAAGAAGGTACCTGATCTTCCTAAAGCGATAAAAGGCGAAGGGAAGGTACCTGATCTTCCTAAAGCAATAAAAGGTGAAGGGAAGAAGGTACCT
>NC_045164.1:28445343-28473739 GCF_900700415.2 Clupea harengus
TGCATTTGGTTAGTAATGTGCTTTCAGGTGCTGTGAAGACGACATGCTATTCTCTTTTTCTTTTTTTTTTTTTCTTTTTGGTGTTTTGCACAAAAAGAAAGAAAAAAAATAACCAAGAGGTTACGTTAGTTGAAGGGAAAGTAAAGAGAGTGATTTTCCACATGGTGTCAGAGAGAGAAGCAGCAACACATGACGTGTGACCAAAAGAAAACAGACAAAGAAGTCAAGACCACACCAAAGATGAATGAAAGGCAATCAACAAGCCACCAGAGACAAATACGAGTGTCATGTGACAACCATGAGAAGAAGGAATGAGCTGCTGAACAGTCACAGCGCACATTCTTAAACGCATGCCATGCAAAGTGAATGGAAATAAAAAAAACTGGCTGAGCCAAAGAACAGTCGGCCAGCCAGCCAGGAGAGGACCCTCCTTGTAAACCACTGCTTGATGCAAAAGGTTTCGAAACGATGCTCCTAAAAAAACAGCTGGGTTGAAACTGAATTGGACAGGAAAACAAAAATAAAACCCAGTAAAACAAGGAAGGAGAAACCAACGGATGAGAAGAGAGAGAGAAAACTAAAAGAGGAGTCGAAAAAAGTAAGCAGAAGAGTACCAACCGCAGTTCCCCTTTTTTTTGTTAATGACGTCTACAGTGAAACGAAAAAGGAACACGGCAAACCCAAACTAGGAAACAATTAGAATGATATCTACCGAACAATGTAGTTTGTTTACCATAGCGTGTCCAATGCCTGAATGCTTTGTGGAAAAGGGGGGAGAAAGGAAATTAAAAACTGTGAACAGAATAACGATTGTTACTTAAAAAAGATATGATGGTTACTACAGAGGTTAGTACATTGTTAAAAAAACGTCAAAAAATATATAGGTTAGTAGAATGACACATTCCATGAATGACGTTAGTTGTTTTTGCTTTACCAAAGCAGGTTAGTAACACAGAGGAGAAAAAAAACGGGCAAAATAAGTCTATACAAGAAAAAAGCTGATCAAACGAACTACCAGTGTGGCCCCACAAGGGGTGGCAGCCCTGACGTCTAGGACTCTGTCTATGTGCACGTCATGTCACGTCATGAGTGCTCTGAATGACTTGTGCCCAGTGGGAGGACTGCTCTCAGAGAGACCCCCAGGAGCCCATACTCCTCCAGGCCGCCCCACCTCCCCACCTCCCTCCTGACGGAGTACATGACTGACACACATCACACGGCTCATATAAGAGAGAAGGCCTAAAGCACATCAGGTGACCCTCTTAAACCAAAGTCTCTTTTTTTTCTTATTTCTGTTTTTATTTTTTTTATTTCAGTAAAAGAAAATTATGTCAGCGATTGAGAGGATTGTAGTGTGGACCAATCTGGCCACATCTGGACAATTCGCTGCTCTCATACAGTACCTGCTTTTAATGGTCAATGTGATGAACTTTAGGTTGACTTTACTGCAATGAGAGAAAGCAAAGAAGAACCCTGACACAGGATGGAAGGGGCGAAGCCTTTCCCCCGTTTGGCATGCACTCCTAAATGCACTCTTAAATGCACTCTTAAATGCACTCCTCAATGCACTCCTCAATGCACTACTAAATGCACTCCTCAATGCACTCTTAAAAGCACTCAGTTTTCTATTCTTTTTTCTCAGTTATGTAAACCAAATCCAATCAGACTCTTTGTGTTCAGTAGAAGGAAACAGTCACACCGGCTATGAACAGGAACAAGTCTAGAGGTTTAGGTGCTACTTCTACTAAACTACATTCTAAACTTCATAACCTCGATTTTTTTTTCGCCACCCTACAAATAAAGAGCACCACCTCTGAGAGGTATTTCACAGCTCCGTCCTGAAGGTCACTAGTGAAGGTCACCTGTGGTAATTACAGTGAGGCATAAGCGCGCTGATAAGCTGTTCAAAATCATGGCACTGCTGCAATTATCAGCGCTACGCAGCTGGCTAGACTGTCAAGCCATCAGAGAGAAAATAGAAATGAAGAGATAGCCGCTGAAGTTAAGACATTGAGCAGCGCAGCAGCAGCCTAGACACTGAGATTTCTGTTCGTCGAGACATCGGGATGCGCCTATCGCCACGGACGTGAGATGGCGTAGACAATACGCCTTGTTACTTTTTCTTGATTGATTTGTTTTCAAAGTAGGCTTACTTGTTTTGAAAGTTGTTTTCAAAAACCTATGATCCACTGTTTTCCTAATATGAGATTAAAGTTCACATGTTTGAGGGTACTGTATTTCAGCTTAATGGGCCCCAACAATGTGATCAGCAACCGCATGGTCAGAACAGTCTGAGAGGCCTTTATTAGCTCATTATAGCATACTGTCAGTAACCACCAAAAATAATTAAGTCACACCTCATATAGCTCATCTAAAGAGTCACTCCTCCTATGACTCATCTAAAGAGTCATGGCTCATCTAAAGAGTCACAGCCTTCCAGAAATATGTGCCATATCAGAAATGTAAAAGAAATATTAATTACAATGACAAGTACATTACAACAGACCTGATGGGTCAATCTCTTCTCAGCAGCAAAGCTATTTAATTAATTTGATTAAAACAAAATGGGAATACCTCTACAAGAGTTTCTGGTAAGATATTTTTAACAGAATGTCAGAGTATTGAGGGTTCCCTACAACTCGGAAATTGTGAAAGGATAGTACAGAAGAATCCAGAAACAAGTGTCGTTTCCAGAAACATCTACCTGCTGCACCAGTACAGAACTGCCTATCTCCATGGATACTAATCTGGACACATCCCTGTGTGCTGATGAGACCTCTTAAGACACCTTTGGATGCTTTTACATCAAACATGTGACCTCAAACATGTCTAAAATAGTTTCTTAAATACTTAAATATGATTGATGTCTGTCCAACATATCTGTAAGTAAAAATGTATACCTGCATAAAATTATTGATTATTGATAATGTTGAACAGAACCAGAACTCCAGAAGTGCACACATGTATAATGTTTGAGATTAGATAGACATTTTTTCATTTCATTCTACTGCTCCTCAAATGCTTGTTTAGGTGTGACTTGAATCAGCTGTTTTTGTTTGCTTGTTTGTTTCCTGTCAAGCCAGTCTGCACCAGAAAAACTGACTGCCCGTGGTAACTGATAGTGTGGCAGGGCTGAGGGAGAAAGAGATTAAGCTGAAAACCTCGAATATTAGCCAGCAGATCTAGAGATGTTCCTGCTCATATCTTGTGCTGAAAACCTGGAATATTAGCCAGCAGATCTAGAAATGTTCCTGCTCATATCTTGTGCTAAAAACCTGGAATATTAGCCAGCAGATCTAGAGATGTTCCTGCTCATATCTTGCCATGATATATTTGTTTTCATTGTTTATGTCAAATGTCAAACAGTACCTAATTGCTTTAAATGTTGAATGTTCGGATTCTTTTTTTTTCATAGGTTAATTGTGGTGACTGTTCCTGTGTTAATTAAATTACTTAATGTACTCCTTAATTTACTCCTTAATTTCCACCTCTTCCGCAACCTTCTGTACTGTTACCTGACGGAGATTCCTTGTAACCTTCACATCATGCCAATCATTGTCATTAAATTTCCCATTGACGGGCTCCACCAACGCTTCAAAGGCCCCGGAACCCAAATTAATGACGAGCGAGACCGCCCCGTTTTTCAACGCCAGATTGACGTAGTCGGCCGATTTGCCCGTGTGCAGCATCAGTCCGTTTCTCTGCAGGGTCTTGAACGAGAGCGTGATCTCGTCGCTGCTGCTCTGAATGGGGTTCAGGGACAGGTCGTAGCAGAAGTATTCGGATCCTTTGAAGGTTGCGACGTATTCTTCTTTTCCTGCACGAGACAGAGAGAAAGAGAGAGAGAAAAGAAGGAAAGATGAGTTTCTACAGTGATATAGTATAACCCTAACCCTATATAATATACAGTGAAACTGCATGAGCATCTGTATCAGGAAAACATTATTCAAGGATGAAGACAAAACTGAAGACCAACCTAGAATCACAAGCGTATTGAAAGCAACATTCAGTGTAAATACGATTTGACTGCAATGACAATTCACACATGGGGACGGACATGGGGATGACAATCTCCCCATCTCTATTGAACCTTCAGTGTAACACACAAACATCAATCTCCCCATCTCTATTGAACCTTCAGTGTAACACACAAACATCAATCTCCCCATCTCTATTGAACCTTCAGTGTAACACACAAACATCAATCTCCCCATCTCTATTGAACCTTCAGTGTAACACACAAACATCAATCTCCCCATCTCGATTGAACCTTCAGTGTAACACACAAACATCAATCTCCCCATCTCTATTGAACCTTCAGTGTAAACACACAAACATCAATCTCCCCATCTCTATTGAACCTTCAGTGTAACACACAAACATGGACTTGCCTCCACAGCCTTGGAGTTTGGTGGTATCCAAGGAGAAAAACAAGCCTGGAGACCCAAGGTGAAACAACATTTCTGGGTCTTTGACCAGAACCGCAGCCTGCCTCAATAACATTGACTGCCATCTGCAAATATTGTTTGCACATGCCAGGAGGTAATGCCTCTGGTGCCTCAGCCGTCGAGTCGTCGAGCTCAGTTCAAACACGCCGCTGAGCTCCTTACGCCTTCCCGCAACAAAGCGGAGTGTTTACCTTATCTGGCACCACTGCATGCCTGAATGAGAGGCACAATGCTGGCCGTGGTTTCCAGGGTGTTTACTGTATTTATCCACAACTGGCCCATTCATCTCGTGGAACACAAGCGTGCTTACAAAGGGAGCGGCAGGAAGAGTAATTACACGTGTGGATGTACGAGACCTGCGTTTGACTCCACAAAAGCAGCCACTTTCCTCACAAGGTGACCATTCTATTTGTGTGGAGGCAGGGGTTGACCGCTGTGGTCTTGTGTTTGTGTTTTTTGTTTTTGTTTTTTTCTTCCCCCTCACTGAATAGCTTAGCAGTCATACACAAAGAGTATATAGTCATAATTTTATGTGTGAATAAACAATGCTCTCCGAGGTTGGACTGCAACGATGAGTCTTTCCGTTCAAATGTGTGGGTTTGACATTGCATTGTTCATCAACTACTCTCAAGGAGACCTCATTAAAATAAGCAGCTGTCTGCGCTCTCATAAACAAGAACGTGGAAACATGGTGGATGTGTGTTATAAACGAGCTGCAACATCTGCTGAAGCTTTGACTGCCTGGAGGGACAATGCTCAGACACACACACACACACACACACACACACCTACAACAAACACACACACACAGACACCTTTATTAGCATGAATAAACAAATCTGGAAGAAAAAAAAACCATAAACAGCTCAGTATTGTCTCCTGCTGACACCAGAGCTGATCTGATCCGAGGTCAGTACTCCAGGTGTGTGTCAGTATTGTCTGCTGCTGACACCAGAGCTGATCTGATCCAGGGTCAGTACTCCAGTTGTGTGTCAGTATTGTGTGCCGCTGATCCCAGATACGTACAGTATGGATCAGGGGTTAGATAAGGCATGTATAGGTCCTCCTCTCTATTGTGTTTGCCTGTCCAAGTGATTGATCTCCATCAATATGACTGACACATGTCTGCTAAGGCAATGTCTTCCCCAACCCCATTCCATCTGATTGGATCTAAACTGCTCTCAGACTCTCACACACACACACACACACACATACTGTATATACACACACTCTGTTTCTCCGTCACTCTCTCCCTCACACACATACTGTATATACACATACACTGTTTCTCTGTCTCTCTCTCCCTCACACACATACTGTATATACACATACTCTGTTTCTCCGTCTCTCCCTCACACACATACTGTATACACACACACACTGCACACACACACACACACACACACACTGCACACACACACACATACTCTCTCTATCCCATTCCCAAGCTCTCTTTTTACCTCATTCACTTTCTCTCCTTTTCAGGGCTTTTTGCTCAGTCCGCTGCAACCAATCAATACCATTAAAGACTGCAGCCTGCACCAAGTTTATCTATGAGTGTGTGTGTGTGTGTGTGTGTGTGTGTGTGTCTGTGTGTGTGGGTGTGTGTGTCTGTGGGTGTGTCTGTGTATGTGTCTGTGTGTGTGTGTGTGTGTGTGTGTGTGTGTGTGTGTGTGTGTGCGTGTGTGTGTATGTGCGTGCGTGTGTGTGTGTGTGCGTGGGTATGTGTGTCTGTGTGTCTGTGTGTGTATGTGTGTGTGTCTGTGTGTGTGTGTGTGTGTGTGTGAGTGTGTGTGTCTGTGTGTGTCTGTGTGTGTCTCTGTGTGTGTGTGTGTGTGTGCAGTCAAGAATGAACATATTCTGTCAGACCTCAGTGGCTGGCTACTTCCACACCTTTCTATCCTATAAGAGAATGGAAGAGCATCAGGTCATCTGCTCATCCGCTGAGTCTAATAACGTGACGAGGAAACGTGCAGATGCCGTCCTAGACACCAGGGTCCTCGGAGGAGGATGCTCACGCGTAGCCGTCCTAGACACCAGGGTCCTGGGAGGAGGATGCTCACGCGTAGCCGTCCTAGACACCAGGGTCCTCAGGATGCTCACGCGTAGCCGTCCTAGACACCAGGGTCCTCGGAGGAAGATGCTCACGCGTAGCCGTCCTAGACACCAGGGTCCTCGGAGGATGCTGATGCCTAGCCGTCCTAGACACCAGGGTCCTCAGGATGCTCACGCGTAGCCGTCCTAGACACCAGGGTCCTGGGAGGATGATGCTCACGTGTAGCCGTCCTAGACACCAGGGTCCTGGGAGGAGGATGCTGACGCGTAGCGGTCCCAGACACCAGGGTCCTCGGAGGAGGATGCTCACGCGTAGCGGTCCCAGACACCAGGGTCCTCGGAGGAGGATGCTGACGCGTAGATGAGAGCAGCATCATCATCTTCTCCACGCTGAGGGCTGAGTTCAACTCCATCTGGGTGACGTGGAGGAAACGCTTCCAACTCTAGTGGATGTCACACCAGCAACTCTAACAGCTGCCTCTAACAGGCTGACCTCTCGGGCTGCTCATTTTGCGATTTTAAAAGACTATTGAAAATAAAACACTTTCCAAATCCTCGACGCAAGTCTCCGACCCTCGGGGGACAACCACCAGGCAGAGAGTTTATAATTCTCCCTGTAAAATGGAGAGCATCCACCGCTCTGAAAAATGGCATTTCTGAATGAACATGCACACTCTTGTTTGGGTTCATTATGCTCTCTGAACTGAAACTACCCCTCCCCGCCATATCGATTACTGTTGATTGCTATTTAATAACGGCCATAATTAGAAGTGGCAGTTGCTTGTGCTGTTTATTAATGAACGGGGTTGGATTCGTGCACCTGTGGTTCAAGAGATAGCGCATGTATTGATTGGGCTGAGGTTGTAAAATTACCCACTACTCAAATCTAATTACAGACAGAAAAATGGGACAGCGTAACAGTGGAGCGTGGCGTGGCGGAGCGGAGCGTGGCATTCGAGCGCCCGGGCAAAGAGCACGAGGCAGAACGCCTGCCCTGCGGCGGCCACGAGGGCACGGTGACAGTAGCTGGCGTCACGGTGACAGCGCTGGCGTCCATGACTCCTGGCAGCCACTCATTATCAGGTACAAAGCAGCGAGCGCTAGGATGTCAACGGAGCGGACGCGGCTAAAGGTCGAGGTCGAGGTGCGACACTAACAAGAGGGCTGAATAATCTCCTCACGCGGTCACGCTTGCACAAAGTGAATGGACATGTCACTACCTCTCATGGCACCGCTAAGGGGGTGGGGGGGGGGGCTACCCATTATCACTCACACTTCACCCCGTGTGTGTGTGTGTGTGTCTGTGTGTGTGTGTGTGTGTGTGTGTCTGTGTGTGTGTGTGTGTGTGTGTGTGTGTGTGTGTTTGTCTGTGTGTGTCTGTGTGTGTGTGTGTGTGTGTGTGTGTGTGTGTGTGTGTGTGTGTGTTTGTCTGTGTGTGTCTGTGTGTGTGTGTGTGTGTGTGTGTGTGTCTGTGTGTGTGTGTGTGTGTGTCTGTGTGTGTGTGTGTGTGTGTGTGGGGGGGGGGGAGGCTGCCCATTATCATTCACACTTCACCCCGCTCCCGAATATATAACATGCATTTCATGAAGCCTTGTGATGACTAAGCCCCTTATGTAAGCAACAACCTACAAGTTTTCATGAGTTTGATTTCATTTCTTCTCAGAGTGAGATATTACACAATCGCATGCATGCAATGAAAAACCAAAACAACAGCTATATAGGATAGCCATTAAAACAGAATAATTTGACAGCAGATTGACCTGACTGAGTACCACAACAATGCAACATTTAACACAAGCTCAACTGAAAATAGAGGCTTTGTGTTGTTTCTAGAAGGTTCCACTGTTATCTGATGGCTGACGGATCTCATCAGGATCACGCTCATCAGGGACTGAAGACAGGTGTCCTGTCCTCTGTGTTAATTGCCATGTTTGTTTTTCCTCATTTTTCTGGAGAGTTCACAATGCCTGACATATGATGTGTCAAAACACAATACTTATCACCACAGGATGCCGGGAAGAGAAATTCAAAACATCTATTAGGCAACACAGCAGCAGTTCATTATACAGCACACCTTACTAAACCGCATCGCGTCTGATGCAGTTCATTATACCGCACACCTTCATAAAAAAACCGCATCGCGTCTGATGCAGATCATTATACCGCACACCTTACTAAACCGCATCGCGTCTGATGCAGAACACCTTACTAAACCGCATCGTGGCTGATGCGTGTCTGATGCAGGTCATTATTACACAGCACACCTTACTAAACCGCATCGCGTCTGATGCAGTTCATTATTATACCGCACACCTTACTAAACCGCATCGCGTCTGATGTGTAATAATGAACTGCAGCACACTTTACTAAACCACATCGTGGCTGATGCAGAACACCTTACTAAACCACATCGTGGCTGATGCAGAACACCTTACAAAACCACATCGTGGCTGATGCAGAACACCTTACTAAACCACATCGTGGCTGATGCAGTTCACCTTACTAAACCACATCGTGTCTGATGCAGTTCACCTTACTAAACCGCATCGAGTCTGATGCAGTTCACCTTACTAAAGCGCATCGAGTCTGATGCAGTTAATTATTACACAGCACACCTTACTAAACCACATCGTGGCTGATGCTGTTTCTTTAGGTCACCCCAGGATGTGAATCTGTACTCCATGTCAATGAGTGACAGACTGTAACAGACAGGTCCAATAGCAAACAAACCACCTCTAGTCACCTGCTGACAACTGTTCTTACATTTACATTTACATTTACATTTAGTCATTTAGCAGACGCTTTTATCCAAAGCGACTTACATATGTGCGACTTACAATGTATACACATTTTACATTTACACTGATGGCACACTGCACATCGGGAGCAATTAGGGGTTCAGTGTGTTGCTCAAGGACGCTTCGACAGGGAATCGAACCTTCTGATTACTAAACGACTTCTCTACCTCCTGTACCCACTGTCTCCCCCTTCTTCTCTATCGATGCTGATCAGCTGGTCAGGTTATTTTAGTAGTAGTCTATTCATAGTTCTCCTCTTACGGCAGGAGGCTTCACCACAACACATCTTTTCGCACACTACAAAAGCCATGTTGACATCCTAGTGTCAAAGGTCAGAGAAGAACAGCTGCTGAGAAAAGGAGACATTTCCATACAGATGACCCCTGAAGGTGGCGGCATGTTTCTAACACGGTGCCTTATACAGAGCCAAGCGTATGACTCATGAACACTGGTGTGTGTGTGTGTGTGTGTGTGTGTGTGTGTAGGGCTCATGAACACTGGTGTGTGTGTGTGTGTGTGTGTGTGCGTGTGTGTGTGTGTGTGTGTGTGTGTGTAGGACTCATGAACACTGGTGTGTGTGTGTGTGTGTGTGTGTGTGTGTGTGTGTGTGTGTGTGTGTGTGTGTGTAGGGCTCATGAACACTGGTGTGTGTGTGTGTGTGTGTGTGTGCGTGTGCGTGTGCGTGTGTGTGTGTGTGTGTGTGTGTGTAGGACTCATGAACACTGGTGTGTGTGTGTGTGTGTGTGTGTGTGTGTATGTGTGTGTGTGCGTAGGGCTGATGAACACTGGTGTGTGTGTGTGTGTGTGTGTGTGTGTGTGTACGGCTCATGATGAACACTGGTCTTTTTACCGCCACTCCAGAGTACATCCTCCATCTCTCCTTCGTCAGCCATCGCCTTCACCATGCTTTCACACCATCTGTCTTTCACACTCGCTCCCTCTCTCTCATTCTGTCTTTCTTTCTTTCCCTCCCCCTCCCCCTCTCCCTCTCCCTCTCTCTCTCTCTCTCTCTCATGTGAAGTCACACTTCCATCTCAGAAGCCCTTTCCCTCCACACTGGTAGGAAGGTGTGTGTGTGTGTGTGCTCTCAAAAAAGGAAAGGAGAGCCCTTCTCCCTTCTCATTCCGAAAGCTTCTTCTCAGGTTCAGGGGAAGTTTAGCATGCTAAAGTGTGTGGGTGTGTGTTCGTGCGTGTGTGTGTTTGTGCGTGTGTGTGTTGGTGTGTGTGTGTGTATATTTGTGCGTATGTGTGTGTGTGTGTGTGTGTTCGTGCGTGTGTCTGTTGGTGTGTGTGTGTTTGTGCGTGTGTGTGTGTGTGTGTGTGTGTGTGTGTGTGTGTGTTGGTGTGCGTGTGTGTGTGTGTGTATCTCTGAGAAGGTGGTGAAGGGTTGCACAGACAAGATGAAAAGCATAAAGAAGCTAGGTATTAAAGCCAACAGCATTAATAGGGCATCCACAGTACTTCTTTTTGTGAAAAATCCTTCTTCCTCTCCAGTACGCACATGTGTGTGTGTGTGTGTGTGTGTGACATGATTGACAGACTATTAAAACGATAGGGCTGTTAGTGTCAGGCAGTCACCCTAAGCTGCTTACATCATGAGGGAGAGGAAGCCTTTTTGGAGTGCTGCCTCCTCTGAAGAATGGTGACCTTAGCATTGTGTGTGTGTGTGTTTGTGTGTGTGTGTGTTGGTGTGTGTGTGTCTGTGTGTGTGTGTGTGTGTGTCTGTGTGTGTGTGTGTGTGTGTGTTGGTGTGTGTGTGCGTGTGTGTGTGCGTGTGTGTGTAAAAGGCACCAGCAGAGAGGAAATATCTCAAATGCATCTGTACTTTGGGATACAGTACAAACATGTGACTTCAATTATGTAGGCAGAGGATGGTCATTACTCAACCATTCATTAGTATTAGCATGTTAGCACCAAAACCCTCATTACTCAATCATTCATTAGTGTTAGCATGTTAGCACCAAAACCCTCATTACTCAATCATTCATTAGTGTTAGCATGTTAGCACCAAAACCCTCATTACTCAACCATTCATTAGTGTTAGCATGTTAGCACCAAAACAAAGCCCAGGAACCAAAGCATTAGGGAACTATTTTAACGAAGATACAAAACTAATATCTCAAAAAATGCCAAGGCACACGCCATAACGTACACTGCCTAAAGAAGAAGAAGAATAAAACACACCACACAGATGTGCAACCAAAACATCACACACACACACACACACACACCTACATACACACACACACACACACACACAAGCACACACACACACACACACCTACATACACACTCACACACACACACACACACACACACACACACACACACACACACACACGTGAACATACTCTCCCCCATGTGTGCACACACTCCCCCACACTTCCATATACACACCTAGAGCCATTGTGCCTCCAATCCCCCATTAGTCATGCTGAGAACTCTGACTGTGGAAGAAGCTTCCCTGGAGGACAGTTTCACGCGCACGCCAAGGTGTGTGTGTGTGTGTGTGTGTGTGTGTGTGTGTGAGTGTGTGTGTGAGTGTTCCCTGGTTTCACGCGCACGCCAAGGTGGTCCTGTGTGCCACTCCAATCAACACGAAACACAAATGTGACCTTGCTTCAAAGGCAAACGCATTAGTTATCATACCAAGATGAATCTTAAATAGTATTCAAATAACGCCATGGGGATACAATATGGACACCCCTTATACCATATGTGTACTGTGAGTTTCTGAATGTGTAAATATGGTAATATACCGGACGGGTCTGACACACTCTCTGTTGGTGCTACATGTGAGTTCGAAACTCAAAGCCATCAGTCAGTGGTACATTTGCATGCTGTCTGTCTGTGTGTGTGTGGGTGTGTGTGTGTGTGTGTGTGTGTGTGTGTGTGTGTGTGTGTGGGTGGGTGTGTGAGTGTGTGTGTGTGTGTGTGTGGGTAGATTTGCTGCTGTCTGATAAGAGACAAAGAACAAAGAACAGAATGAAAAGTCCACGGGCTTTTTAATTGCGATACGTTTTAACACTTTCTATTTTTAATTTGAAGCATAGACTTGTACTCAGTGAGAAGTGAGTTTGTGTGTGTGTGTGTGAGTGTGTTTGTGAGTGTGTTTGTGAGTGTGTGTGTGTGTGTGTACTGACAGTGAGCTGATACATGCCTTTGTGATGAGGTGTACTCAGTGAGAAGTGAGTGTGTGTGTGTGTGTGTGTGTGTGTGTGTGTGTGTGTGTGTGTGTGTGTGTGTGTGTGTGTGTGTGAGAGCTGATATATGCCTATGTGATGAGGTGTACTCAGTGAGAAGTGTGATTCATGCATTCCATAAACAGACACTTATGTTGTCACCTCACACACACACACACACACACACACACACACACATAAACAGACACTTATGTTATCACCTTGACTGCCAACAGTCATTCACCTCTTAGAGTCTGCCTTGATTACCAATTACCAGAGTTCTATTACATCAGAACTGATTTCACACGTACGGACGTGTGTGTGTGTGTGTGTGTGTTGCTATATATCAGGGATGCAAACAGCGCGCTTTTCGGCGCCTCCCGCTTTTTTCACGTCAGTTTGGGTGACTTGTGTGAATCGTGCAGATCCGAAGAGTTTTTTTTTAAGGGGGGGGGGGTCTGATTATAATTTTATCAACAGCAGCAATTATTTCCCAAATCCTCGAAAGATGTTGCAATGGAGATTTAATGTTACTTTCTGTTTGAAGATAAGGTAGCAGATAGTGTTGAAGAATGGGTTACTTGAAATTGGACGACTTTAAATTAATATATGAAATTGAACAACATAAACACCTATACAGTTAAAATAAATCAACAAGGATAGCAAAACATATTGATTGCATAGAATGAGAACGGCAGAAATGCAGGCAGGACGTCAGAAGACCAGACAGATCAGTGACACAGGCTGGTTTTTTTTTTCGTTATATGTGAAGGCTGAGACATTCATAACAATTTATTCAGTCTTACTGGTGGTCTTTTTGTAATACCAACAGGTGCACTTCGTTGTGGATAAGTAAAGCCTATGTACTGTTCCCGCTACATGTTTAGCATAACATAGCATAACTAGCTATGTTTCTAGATAACTGTCTAACAGCTGTTGCCTTTCCCACGAGACGAACATTTGAATGATGTCAAAGTAAAAGTCCAATACTATACTGTGTTCGTTTCCATAACAACAATACAACCAATATACATTTGCTGACCTGAATAAGCAGAGGGAAGAACAGCCTATTTTGCTACATTTTTGTAGTCCCGTTAATCTTTTGTTTGGCATGTTGGTGAGGTTATTTAGAGGACCATTTCTCAATGGGTTTGTTCCTTAATGAATGTTTGTTTATTAATAACTTATTTTTCAACAAATAACTCAATTGTAATTACAAAGAGGGAAATTTGCAACTCTATCGCAACTTCCACTTGCTCTCGCAATTGCATCGCAACAAACACCTAAAAAATACCGCAACTTTTTGGAAAAGCTCCTGCGAAATCAGACATTTTAGGCCGCAACTATCACAAAAAAGGACCGCAAAAGCCTGGGGGGACTGCATTGTGAAGTGGTGGGCCCATGTCATGAGTTTGGGGAAATATCCAGCTCGGAGTATGGCTGCAGTGCTACATGTGAAAGTGCAGAGAAGGCCAAGACTACTGCTCTGGCCAAAGAGAGGCAGACACGTCTCAAACATGTTAAGAAAATGAATGCAGCCAGACGGAAGGCCCTGCTTACGTTGCAGGAGGTGGCCAGGAAGAAGAATTTTCAGAATTTAATTTGACTCTATGTGCCTATAGGGGTGGGCCGGGGATGTCGGGGGGTGGGTGGCAATGTAAGTATATGGATATTTGCCGCGGGGCGAGGGCTTCAATTACCTCTCTTTTTTGACCATACATGTGTTTGCATCCCTGATATATATACACACAACAGGGTGTCCAAATAAAACTGTGCTGATTTGTGTACAGTGAATAACAAAATTAACTAAGGGTTTTAAGGAATCCTACACTTTACACACACACACACACAAACACACACACACAGACACACAGACAGACATACTCACACTCACAATCACTCACACTCACACAGATACCTCACACTCACTGAGTTTGTGTGTGTGTGTGTGCGCGTGTGTGTGTGTGCGCGCGCGCGCGCGCGTGTGTGTGTGTGTGTGTGTGTGAGGGAGAGAGAGAGAGAGAGAACAAGGCCAGCCGAGAACGCTGGAGCCAACACAGGAGTCAGCAGGATCACACACACACACACACACGCACACACACACACACACACACACACGAGTCAGCAGGATCACACACGGCGGACGCCTCCCTTGCCTAATTGGCATTCTCACGGTCAGGTGGCAAGGCAACCCTTTCTCTAGGATGAGCTCCAGGGTGGAGAGAGACACCACCTCCCAGCAGACCTATAAGTGTGTGTGTGTGTGTATGTGTGGTGTTTGTGTGTGTGTGTGTGTGTGTGTGTGTGTGTATGTGTGGTGTTTGTGTGTGTGTGTGTGTGTGTGTGTGTGTGTGTGTGTGTGTGTGTGTGTGTGTGCGTGCCTGCGTGTGTTCGGTGTGTCTTCTGGCTGAGTGGATGTGAGGGCATTCCAGAAGCTTTCTAAAAAGGAAACTGGCTTGCAGAGGGGAAAACTAGTGCTTCTTCTTCTTGCAGAGGGAAAACTGTGCTTCTGTGTCTGTGTGTGTGAGTGTGGAAAACTGTGCTTCTTCTTCAAGGCTTTTTGTGCGTTTGCCTCTGCACTCATAAGTGTGGGAGTAGCTCTGTCTGTAGGTGCCTGGAGGGACCCAATAGCTCATATCTATCTTAACTATATGCTGTACGCACGGAACCCAATAAATATATATCTTAACTATATGCTGTACGCATGAAACCCAATAACTCATATCTATCTTAACTATATGCTGTACACACAGAACCCAATAACTCATACAGTATATATCTTAACTATATGCTGTACGCATGAAACCCAATAACTCATATATATCTTAACTATATGCTGTACACACAGAACCCAATAACTCATATATATCTTAACTATATGCTGTACACATGTATCAAGCCACTAAATAACACATTCATCAAACAGGGCTAATATAGTAAATACTGTGTATCAGTGAGTTTATATATTTTGTGAGCTGGCCGCTGTTCAGTCAGTCAACCCTACTCGTGACCCTAAACCCTTCCGTTTGCCTCCTCGACACTGAGGTAAACTGAGATGTGGACAGACCTGTGAACTCCTCGGCACTGGTCAACTGAGATGTGAACACACCTGTGAAACCGCAGGCAACGAAAGAGCAATACAGCCAGACCTGCAGACTATAAGAGTTCTGCTGTTCCCCGGGGGAAACGACCAGAAAAACAGATCTGAGTGCCTCAGGGCTGGGGAGAGGAAGAGGAAGATATAGGAAGAGGAAGATAGTGGAAGGAGAACGTGATGGGGGGGGGGGGGGGGGGGGCACAAACAAGGAGAGGCACCTATTCAACCCACAACACTAAATGGTGTTGATTGTGTTGTTAGACATATAGATGATACTGTAGAGTTCAATGGTGTTGATTGTGTTCTTAGACATATAGATGATACTGTAGAGTTCAATGGTGTTGATTGTGTTGTTAGACATATAGATGATAGAGTTCAATGGTGTTGATTGTGTTCTTAGACATATAGATGATACTGTAGAGTTCAATGGTGTTGATTGTGTTCTTAGACATATAGATGATACTGTAGAGTTCAATGGTGTTGATTGTGTTGTTAGACATATAGATGATAGAGTTCAATGGTGTTGATTGTGTTGTTAGACATATATATGATAGAGTTCAATGGTGTTGATTGTGTTGTTAGACATATATATGATAGAGTTCAATGGTGTTGATTGTGTTGTTAGACATATATATGATACTGTAGAGTTCAATGGTGTTGATTGTGTTGTTAGACATATAGATGAAAGAGTTAAATAGTGTTGATTGTGTTGTTAGACATATAGATGAAAGAGTTAAATAGTGTTGATTGTGTTGTTAGACATATATATGATAGAGTTCAATGGTGTTGATTGTGTTGTTAGACATATATATGATACTGTAGAGTTCAATGGTGTTGATTGTGTTGTTAGACATATAGATGAAAGAGTTAAATAGTGTTGATTGTGTTCTTAGACATATAGATGAAAGAGTTAAATAGTGTTGATTGTGTTGTTAGACATATAGATGAAAGAGTTAAATAGTGTTGATTGTGTTGTTAGACATATATATGATACTGTAGAGTTAAATAGTGTTGATTGTGTTGTTAGACATATATATGATAGAGTTTAATGATTAAATGCTGCCTTCCACATGCAGCCGTCTCCGATACTCAAAAACAGACGGGCAGAGATGGTGTTGAAACATCAACCTGTCAGACGCATTATTGTGCACGCTGGTGCAAATGATGTTTACAAAGAACAGTACTGCCTACAAGAAGATCTTAAGGAACTTGTTTGTGCCTTAAATAAACACGAACGTTCATCAGTGGTACACTGCTCAGCTTAAACACCTGGCTGGCTCACATAAATGTGTTTTTCAGTTGCGCTGAGTTTTATAAAACAATTTCAACCGATTCTGGAATAGTCCAGAGAACTCAGATGGATAGGGAACCATCTTGTCTCCCTCCTTTCCCCAGCACCCTTGGGGCCCTCTGATAAACACTTGTACAACGTGAACACCAAGAAAACAAGAACAGTTCGTTGGAACCAAAACAAAAGCCCCCACAAGCTCCACAGGATGTCCGAGCACCTCCCCTGGAATGACGTGAGAGCGTGACAACAAGGACACCGCAGGGGTGGAGCTCAGCCAATCATCTGCACCCATCTCTACAGGATCTCAGAGCTCAGCCAATCATCTGCACCCATCTCTCCAGGATCTCAGAGCTCAGCCAATCATCTGCACCCATCTCTACAGGATCTCAGCCAATCACCAATCTCTCCAGGATCTCAGAGCTCAGCCAATCACCTGCACCCATCTCTACAGGATCTCAGCCAATCACCTGCACCCATCTCTCCAGGATCTCAGAGCTCAGCCAATCATCTGCACCCATCTCTACAGGATCTCAGCCAATCACCAATCTCTCCAGGATCTCAGAGCTCAGCCAATCACCTGCACCCATCTCTCCAGGATCTCAGAGCTCACCCAATCATCTGCACCCATCTCTCCAGGATCTCAGCAGTCAGATGGAGATTGTGAGCGCATGGAAACAGATTGACTGGAGTAAAGCAGCCGTCTTTACCACCCAAAAGGCTGAGGACACAATATCTTGCGTGAAGGCCCACGCTGAGGCAGCATCAGTGTCTGACCCACTCACAGAGAGCCCTGCTGAGGCAGACACAACCAACATCCCACTCCCTTTCCCCTTGACTCCTTGTCACCACCCCCACCCCATCACCTGAAGTTCCCTGAAAGTATGCATAGGCTGTTGTTGATCGGCAGGCACTTCCAAGGACCCAGCACCCAACTCACCTACTCCCCCCCCCCCCCAGCACCCAACCCCCCCCCAGCACCCAACTCACCTACTCCCCCCCAGCACCCAACTCACCTACTCCCCCCCCAGCACCCAACTCACCTACTCCCCCCCCCAGCACCCAACTCACCTATTCCCCCCCCAGCACCCAACTCACCTACTCCCCCCCAGCACCCAACTCACCTATTCCCCCCCAGCACCCAACTCACCTACTCCCCCCCCAGCACCCAACCCACCTACTCCCCCCCCCAGCACCCAACTCACCTATTCCCCCCCCAGCACCCAACTCACCTACTCCCCCCCCAGCACCCAACTCACCTTCTCCCCCCCCCAGCACCCAACTCACCTACTCCCCCCCAGCACCCAACTCACCTACTCCCCCCCCAGCACCTAACTCACCTGCTCCACCCCCCAGCACCCAACTCACCTGCTCCACCCCATCTGCACACCTAAACTTGATTTATTTTGTACTTTTAACTGAAACACGGTTGGATCAAGCGAGCGGTGTCACTACCCTCGGAGACACCTCCCACGAATGTCACCTTTAATGAGAAGAGGAGGGCGAACAGCCACGGTGTTCAAAAAACCTCTTCAGTGCAGTCATCATCTGACTTTATATCATTTGAATACTTATGTGCTCTAATTAAGTGTTCTTATATTTTGTTAGTGACTATTTTATAGGCCTATGAAAAACACCTTTTGATGAGGCAAACTGTTGTCGGTTATTTGTACGGATTGTGATTGCCTTATTATATCAGAGGATTTCACCTGGCATGTAGATAATCCAGAAAACAGAAATAATAAGGAAATGAATGCACTGCTTGTTACCTTCAGCCTAACATAGCATGTACAAGGGCCAGCTCACTCTCTTTGTCATACACTGGACCTTGGAATCATAAATGGTCCCAATATCTCCACAACCGTCAAGGACTTGGCCTTATCTGATCACGGCTGTGTGTTTTCTTTCATGTGGCCCTCATTCAGCCCCTTCAAGGACCCTGGACTCAACTGGCAGACTCTGTAGATGGTTTTTGCTGAATAGTTTTAATGAAAAATGGTAAGTAGAATGGTATAATATTATAAATATATTATTACACTACTCATCTTGACACAAAAGGACTTAAAGTGAGGGACACTGTTAAGAATCTTTGTGTCTTAAATCGATAGCGATCTCAGTTTAAAAAAAAACATGTGAAGGCAATAACGAAATCAGCTTTTTACCATCTCAAAAGCATAGCCAAACTAAGAGGCCTTATGTAAAAACATGATTTAGAAAAATTCATTCACGCTTTTATTTCCAGCAGGATTGACTACTGCAATGGTCTTATCACAGGCCTTCCTAAAAAAGACCATCAAACAGCTTCAGCTTGTGCAAAATGCAGCTGCTAGAGTTCTTACGAAAACCAAACAAACTGACCACATTACTTCAGTTCCTACACTGGCTTCCAGCCAATCACAGGAGTGACTTTAAAGCACTGCTGCTTGTTTATAAAGAACTAAATCACAGAAGTGACTTTAAAGCACTGCTGCTTGTTTATAAATAACTAAATCACAGAAGTGACTTTAAAGCACTGCTGCTTGTTTATAAAGAACTAAATCACAGAAGTGACTTTAAAGCACTGCTGCTTGTTTATAAATAACTAAATCACAGAAGTGACTTTAAAGCACTGATGCTTGTTTATAAATAACTAAATCACAGAACTGACTTTAAAGCACTGCTGCTTGTTTATAAATAACTAAATCACAGAACTGACTTTAAAGCACTGCTGCTTGTTTATAAAGAACTAAATCACAGAAGTGACTTTAAAGCACTGCTGCTTGTTTATAAATAACTAAATGGGACATCCCAAATTACCCTCATCAATACACACCTGCCTCACCTCTAAGACCACAGGAGAGAACTCTTTTGGTTCCACACCTGCTACACCTCTAAGACCACTGGAGAGAACTCTTTTGTTTCCAGACCTGCTACACCTCTAAGACCACAGGAGAGAACTCTTTTGTTTCCAGACCTGCTACACCTCTAGGACCACTGGAGAGAGATCTTTTGGTTCCAGAGCTGAGCAGGAGGTTTTACCAACTCACTGATGAAAATCAAAGACAACAGACTCCAACTGTTTTTTCAATCTAGACTGTAGACCCAGCCGTTCTCAGAGGGCTTTCGTTAACTGATTAAATGTACTCTGTTGTATTTATCTACTTTTAGATTGATGTTAATCTTTTATTCTTCTATTTTATAACTGTTACAAAGTACTTCAAATTGTCAAATGACTATAGTTCTTCTACGTATGGATGGGGGCAGTGGACAAATCAGGCGACCCACTTCAAAACATAAACAAACTAGACAAGAAAGTAATGTGCCAACAAAGAGATAGCCACCATATACTATACATATAGTCAGCACCACACATACACCATATACTATACACCATATACTCCATATGGTGCTGTGGCCTCGCCGTGTGCATCAGTGCTGCCATCAGGCTTCCAGATTTGACTATTTTATTTCTGGCCTCTCAACACGGATTGGTTTTTCTCATCCACTAGTCGAGCGGTGAGGTGATGAGGCATGTCGGGGGCAAAGAAGTAATTCAGTGACTTTTAACGAGCTCTAATTGCAGTGAGGGTCTGTTTCTGGCAGATCTCTGCTCAACGTTTGCCGTCACGCCGACTCAGAGAAATGGGACACGTTTCTCCTCCCTGTCTGACGCCAAAGGAATACGTGATATAGCACCAGGCACCCAGACAGCAGCGCTCAGACGCACAGACACTAAAAATGGCTGCGCAATTCCCCCACGGCCCATATAAGCTAAATATCAGCATTTGCATTGGAGCCGAGACAAAGCTTCTTTTACGAGGCGTTTATGGAGCGTTCTACGACGCAGCAATGACACGCGCTGATTGAGGGCTTCCCCTCCCTCTGATCTGGGCTTGAGTGTGTGTGTGTGTGTGTGTGTGTGTGTGTGTGTGTGTGTGTGTGTGCACAAGGAGAGGCTTACAGCGTAAGGTCTTGGCAGAGCAACAGGGTCGTAACGCTGTCGTGCCAATAGCTTGAATCTGATTTGTCCATAATGCTGTCGTGCCAATAGCTTGAATCTGATTTGTCCATAATGCTGTCGTGCCAATAGCTTGAATCTGACTGGTCCATAATGCTGTCGTGCCAATAGCTTGAATCTGACTGGTCCATAATGCTGTCGTGCCAATAGATTGAATCTGATTTGTCCATAATGCTGTCGTGCCAATAGATTGAATCTGACTGGTCCATAATGCTGTCGTGCCAATAGATTGAATCTGACTGGTCCATAATGCTGTCGTGCCAATAGATTGAATCTGACTGGTCCATAATGCTGTCGTGCCAATAGATTGAATCTGACTGGTCCATAATGCTGTCGTGCCAATAGATTGAATCTGATTTGTCCATAATGCTGTCGTGCCAATAGATTGAATCTGATTTGTCCATAATGCTGTCGTGCCAATAGATTGAATCTGATTTGTCCATAATGCTGTCGTGCCAATAGATTGAATCTGATTTGTCCATAATGCTGTCGTGCCAATAGATTGAATCTGATTTGTCCATAATGCTGTCGTGCCAATAGATTGAATCTGACTGGTCCATAATGCTGTCGTGCCAATAGATTGAATCTGACTGGTCCATAATGCATGATGCTCAAGATGAACACTGCAGTCACAGGATCCCTCTCACTTCACACACTCTGACAAGTCGGATTTCAAAAATGTCGTCCTGACTTGACTTGCATTGTCACATTAAGTGCAGAACAAGAATAATTGGAGTAGGAATCCAATTAGATTTCCAAAAGCCTTAATAAGAATGGGATGACCAGAAGCCTTAATAAGAATGGGATGACCAGAAGCCTTAATACGTATGGGATGTTGGAATGGGTCCTTCCAGACACGACTCTGAACTGACATTTTGCCTCCTCCAGTCTGTTCAACACCATTCAAACTTTGACCTTTCACCTCACAGACAGTGGAATGTGCTAATAGGAAAGAACCTTTCTAGCAAAAAAAAGAGAAAAAAAAAGAGAAAAAAAAGCAGATGCCTGAAACTTGCATTGTCATGAAATGCTTTCGTCCTCATTCTCCGTGTGTGTGTGTGTGTGTGTGTGTGTGTGTGTGTGTGTGTGTGTGTGTGTGTGTCTGCGTCCTCATTCTCCGTGTAGGCTGAGGGTGTGAGAGTGTAGAGAGCCAAAGGAGTACGTAGTTGTTTTTTTTACAACAATGTGCAATTCAGTAAAACATTCCAATTGAACAGACAACCCCAATAGAAAAGAGAGAGAGTAGTAGGCTGTAGTGTGGCTGTAGTACACCCTATAATGAGTGGAAATGAAAGATGTGTCAAACCTTATTTTTAAGCCATCAAATGAATCCAACTTCTGGGAGTATTAAAAGAAATGGCGATCGATCATTCAAATGTTAGCTGGGTCAGCTTAAATCATTGTATTACTGCACTCAAATCCCTACAGCTTCTCCCAAATTCTTGGGACTATGTCAACAGCCACTCTCATCCTGCTGGCCCAGCTCGGTTAAACATGTCTTGCAAATATGTGCTGTCCTCTCCAATCTGACCACATATTTTTCATTCTACCACAAACAAGGATGTTTAGACAACAATTTGATACAAATGTGTTGGATTTGGAAATGTCCATGAAATAGGCTGTCTCTGTGTGTGTGGTTCAATAGATTCCCTGTAGTTTTCCGGATGGAAAAACATCCTCATTCTAACGATCTAAGAAATATGAAAACTACATGTTCCAGTGATCCTTAGGAGTGTCCAGTGCACGGCACTTTAAATATTTGATCCTTGTGGTTTTCCGGGCTATCTTCCCCTCAAGAGAGATCACTGTGTCTCAGAGTCCAAAAGGGCTGAGCTTGTGCGGTGAATCGGAGACTCATTTCTGGATTCGCTCAGACAAACATCACGCTGCACCGAGACGAGACAAATCGTTTGGGTACTTCCCCGTTTAATCTGCTTGCTTGGCAAGGTCACATCATCCCTGCTGCAGGCCGGCGCCAGCCGTGAGAGATCAGACAACACGGATGCCCTCTGCCCACGACTGCCCAGCCACCCAACACAGAATGGACAGAAATACTGGGATGCCCTCTGCCCACGACTGCCCACCCACCCAACACAGAATGGACAGAAATACTGGGATGCCCTCTGCCCACGACTGCCCACCCACCCAACACAGAATGGACAGAAATACTGGGATGCCCTCTGCCCACGACTGCCCACCCACCCAACACAGAATGGACAGAAATACTGGGATGCCCTCTGCCCACGACTGCCCAGCACCCACCCATACCCACAAACAGAGGATCATTTACTCAAATTATAGTGGCCACATGTACTGTACATCAGTACAATCAGTTTACATCACATTTGATTTCATATTATGAAATACAGCTATTTACATTCAACTGAATGTGCTTGTTAAGGTAAAATATGTTTTCAAAGACAGAAGAATGGGCACAAATGAGAAGCAGCAATGCGATCAATGACACATCGATGTCTTTTCCAGGTAACACATATCAAATTCAACTTAAACAGAATGGTTAACACATGCCGGAGAAAAAATCCATAATCCTTCCCTGACACAAAGTCAATGTCTTCACAACATCAAAGATAAAAGACTCACACACTCGCACCGACAAGGACACCTGGGAATAGCACACACATCTACCTGTGCAGTGCTGAACATGCCGCTGTCAGAGAAAAGGCTTCTTTGGCTCTAGATCTCAGCTCGACTCTCCACCAGGCTCTGGAGCAGCCTTCATTAACGTGTGGCCTCAGCTGGCCATTTGTCTGATTCACACAGGAAGCCAATGGTCATTAAAACAGTCCTGACTTCCTGTCAAAAAAACACATAGGATTACAGACTTTCATTCCCTTTGCACAATGAATGCTGAGTTCTCTCTCCCTCTCCCTCCTCTCTCTCTCTCTCTCTCCCTCTCCCTCCTCCATCTTGGCTCTTTCACTCGTTCCCCCCCTCCCCCACCATCACCCTCTCCCTCTGCTCGTCCACACCCTGGTGGAGAGGTGGTCGTTCATCTGGGGAACATGCTGACCCGGCTCGGGGACATGACTCACTTTGTCATGTTACTGTTTCAGCAGGGCGCTCTGGTCTCTGCCCACTGATGAGAGACCAAGGTCGGCCCGTAACGGCACGTCCGGCTGCCACTCCGGATGTCAGGAGGGGCTTGAGGGATGTGTGGAGCAGGCGAGGGGCAGGGAGGGAGGGAGGGAGGGAGGGAGGGGGGAGAGAGAAGGAGAGAGAGAGAGAGAGAGAGAGAGAGAGAGAGAGAGGGGCAGGGAGGGAGGGAGGGAAGGGCAGGGAGGGAGGGAGGGAGGGAGGGAGGGAGGGAGGGGCGCTCTGTGGGCTGGGCAAAGCAGAGCTGGACAGAGCCAGGCCAAGCCATGCCACGCCAGTCGAGGCTGTCAAAGATCAGGTTTTATTGAGAATGGATTGTGTGTGTGTGTGTGTGTGTGTGTGTGTGTGTGTGTATGTGTGTGTGTGTGTGAGTGTGTGTGTGTGTGTGTGTGTGTGTGTGTGTGTGTATGTGTTTGTGTTTGTGTTTGTGTTTGTGTATGTGTGTGTGTGTGTGTGTGTGTGTGTGTGTGTGTGTGTGTGCGTGTGTGTGAGAGTATTTGTGTGTGTGTGCGTGTGTGTGTGTGTGTGTGTGTGTACATGTGTGTGTGTGTGTGTGTGTGTGTGTGTGTGTGTGTTTGTGTGTGTGTCTGTGTGTGTGGTGGGGGATGGGGTGGGTGTGTGTGTTTGTGTTTGTGTGTGTGTGTGTGTGTGTGTGTATGTGTTTGTGTTTGTGTTTGTGTATGTGTGTGTGTGTGTGTGTGTGTGTGTGTGTGTGCGTGTGTGTGAGAGTATTTGTGTGTGTGTGCGTGTGTGTGTGTGTGTGTGTGTGTACATGTGTGTGTGTTTGTGTGTGTGTGTGTGTGTGTGTGTGTGCGTGTGTGTGTGTGTGTCTGTGTATGTGTGTGTGTGTGCGTGTGTGTGTGTGTGCGTGTGTGTGTGTGTGTGTGTGTGTGTGTGTGTGTGTGTACATGTGTGTGTGTTTGTGTGTGTGTGTTTGTGTGTGTGTGTGTGTGTGTGTGTGTACATGTGTGTACATGTGTGTGTGTGTGTGTGTGTGTCTGTGTGTGTGGTGGGGGATGGGGTGGGTGTTGGGGACAGAGAGAAGACGAGGTGGACTGACAGAATAAAGAGCTGAGCACACACTTTGTCTCGTGTGCGTTTGAAGAGGCGTGATAGATGGAGACGTTGGGCGCTGGGGTTGGCACAATATTGGCGTCCTGCGCCCAAAGCCAGACGTGGTGACAGCGGCGCCAGTGAGTGGCAGTTATTGCCACAGCCTTTGAGGAAGAGCGATAAACTGGACAACAGAATAGTAAATCTGTAAACTCCTCCGCCCTCTCCAGCCAGGAATAAAGGCCCTCCTCTCAAGAGAGAAAGAAAACACACACTCTCCTTTCTCAACACACACTCTCCTTTCTCAACACACACACTCCGTTCTCAATACACACTCTCCTTTCTCAATACACACTCTCCTTTCTCAATACACACTCTCTTTTCTCAATACACACTCTCTTTTCTCAATACACTCCCCGTTCTCAACACACACTCTCCGTTCTCAATACACACTCCGTTCTCAATACACACTCTCCGTTCTCAACACACACTCTCCGTTCTCAACACACACTCTCCTTTCTCAATACACTCTCCTTTCTCAATACACTCTCCGTTCTCAACACACACTCTCCGTTCTCAATACACTCTCCGTTCTCAACACACACTCTCCTTTCTCAACACACACTCTCCTTTCTCACTACCTGTCACCTGAGCTCCATGTATGTGTTTTCCTCACTCTCTCTCCTTCTTGTCTTTCTGCCTCACAGACTCTACCCATTAGGGACTGCACCACCACTGCTAGCTCTCCAACACCAGCAGGGACCCAACATTCAGGATAAAAGATATTCAGGCGCACGCAGCGCCAAGCGGAAGCAGGGGAGTCGAGGCGAGGCGAGGCGAGGCGAGACGCGTGGCCGTCGCCAGCAGGGTCTCATGGTATAATACAGCGGAGGGGGTCTTGCATTTACCTCGCTAATTAGCGGTATTCACCGACGACGGAGGGGCCATGCAGGCAGCAGCCTCAATCAGGGAGTGAATCAAACAGCAGAGAGTGGCGGAGGAGAGGAAAGAGTCACTGAGCTCTCCCTCCGGGCAGAAAAGAGTGAAGTGAATAGAGAGTGAGGCATTACCAGAGGGGGAACTGGGAGTGAGCCACACAGAGAGTGAGACACACAGAGAGTGAGACATTACCAGAGGGGGGACTGGGAGTGAGGCACACAGACACAGCTACTGTAGTAAAGACGTGGGGATCGGGAGGGGAGACTGGTCATCACTGGGTGACATCACTGGGTTGGTCATGAGGGCACTAATAAACAGCACAATAATCTAGCAGTTGTGGATTAAGTGCATTAATTGGACTCTCTATGAGCTTATTAAGAAGCCTATGGCCCCTTCCTTTTACCATTAACTGTTATTTGATTAGAGAGCACAAATAGCCACCCTTGGAGATTAAAAGGCCTTAGACCTCATCTTGGGAGTGTAATATCATAACAACAACAACAACAACAACAACAAGAATCTCTTTTAATTAGAGGCTCAGAAGTGTTAAACCTTTGTTCAAGTCCACAGCCACAAGAGACTTAAATCAGTATCAAATGTTCCTTCTGACAGACACTTTTGCATAAATATCCCCAAATTATATTTTGAAATGCACATGATATCAAAGAGAACAAAGTCCACAAAAGAAGAGAATCGTGGACAAGGATTAGCTCACTACCCACAGAGACAAAAACTCACAAAGCAGTTGGTAGTGCGCACACACCCATCTCCATGGTGACGCCTCAAACTGAGGAGGAGGAGGAGGGAGGAGGGAGGGGGAGTACGTGGCGTTACCAGGAGCCCTTCAGCCTGTGCTGCTGCCACTCAGAGGAGGAGAGGAGGAGAGGAGGGGTGTGGAGAGGAGGAGAGGAGGGGTGTGGAGAGGAGGAGAGAAGGAGAGGAGGAGAGGAGGGGTGTGGAGGAGAGGAGGAGAGGAGGGGTGTGGAGAGGAGGAGAGAAGGAGAGGAGGAGAGGAGGGGTGTGGAGGAGAGGAGAGTAGGGGTGTGGAGGATAGGAGGAGAGTAGGGGTGTGGAGGAGAGGAGGAGAGGAGGGATGTGGAGGCGAGGAGGAGAGGAGGGATGTGGAGGAGAGGAGGAGAGGAGGAGAGAAGGGGTGTGGAGCTCAGAGGAGGAGAGGAGGGGTGTGGAGGAGAGGAGGAGAGGAGGAGGAAGGAGGAGAGAGGAGGAGAGGGAAGGGAGGAGAGGAGGAGGAGAGGAAGGAGAGGAGGGGTGTGGAGGAGAGGAGGAGAGGAGGGGTGTGGAGGAGAGGAGGAGAGGAGGGAGGAGAGGAGGAGAGGAGGAGAGGAAGGAGGAGAGGAGGGGTGTGGAGGAGAGGAGGAGAGGAGGAGGGAGGAGGTGTGGAGAGAGGAGGAGAGAAGGAGAGGAGGAGAGGAGGGTGTGGAAGAGGAGGAGAAGAGAGGAGGGGAGGAGGAGAGGAGAGGAGGAGAGGAGGGGTGTGGAGCTCAGAGGAGGAGAGGAGGAGAGGAGGAGAGGAGAGGAGGAGAGAGGAAAGAGGAGGAGAGAGGAGAGGAGGAGAGGAGGGGTGTGGAGCTCAGAGGAGGAGAGGAGGAGAGGAGGAGAGGAGGGGTGTGGAGGAGAGGAGAGGAGGAGAGGAGGAGAGGAGGAGAGGAGGGGTGTGGAGCTCAGAGGAGGAGCCCTGAGTGTGAGGCAGCGCTAACTGCTAACTGCTAACTGCTAACTGCTAACAGCTAACTGAGGCCACGGAGGCAGTGTAACTGAAAGCAAGCAAAGGGCCTAAAACACACAGATGTACACACACATGCACACACCCACATACACACATGCGCACAAGCACACACACACACACACACACACACACACACACACACACACACAAGTGCACACAAGTGCACACAAGCACACGCACACACACAAGCACACACACTGTACACAATGCTCAGTATCTAAGCAGAGTATCTAAGTACGCACAAACACATTCATACATGACAGAGACTCCAGGGATTGGAGTGTCTCTGCGACTGCAATTATATAACGACGAGCTGCCAGTATTTAGTCACGCAAGCGTACAGTAAGCCGACACGCTCACACACACAAACACAAATGCATCTAATCAACGTCTGATCATCTTCAATTACGTGTACTATAAACAGCCAGGATGTTTCCACCCTGTTAAAGCACTTCCCTTTGGTTCATCTAAGTCAGGGGTTCTCAAACTTTTGCAAGCTGGGCCCCCCCAAAGCTGGTTAGGGGTAGTTGGGGCCCCCAGCGCGCGGCGCCCCACACCACCCCTCAACTACACCACCATATATAGATAGATAGATAGAGATAGATAGATAGATAGATAGCATATTGTTATTGATAGGCCTGACATGTCAAGGTTAGGCTATTGTTAGGCCCATACAGA
>NC_045164.1:28479239-28481739 GCF_900700415.2 Clupea harengus
TCGCTCATCAGCAGTCTGAGAGGAGAGAGCCCAGGATCCGACGGTCTCTTGGCGGATGATGACTCATGGTCTACCACCTCCGTCGACCTCATTCCCTCCCCAATACCCCCCCCCTCTCCCCCTCCCCTCTCTGATCTCCCAAGTCCTCGCTCATTCTCCTCGTCTTTTGCTATGTGTGCTGGAATATCCAAATGGTAGCAAAAATTCGCTTTTGAAACTCAAGTGTCCATCTAAAAAAAAAAAACACAAGATCTCCTATTCTCAAATGCCAAACAACACTCACCATGCATGGGCTCCCTCTCTCTCCTAGATTGCAATGGCATATACAATCACAATTCAGTCAAGCAGAAGAAGAAGAATCCTGCCAGAATTGAAAAGGCTTAGTTCATTCATTCCGCTCACCTATAGTGCAAGTTTGAAAATGTGAGGAGGCCCAACAGACGGCCACTCTACTTCTAGGCCGATTCTGAACAGCAAGGACAGATGATCTTACACACACACACACACACACACACACACACACACACACACACACACACACACATCCCCAGACTGGCGTGGCGGATGCTTTTGAAGAAAGCTTGAGTATTGGCTTTAGACGCGACAATCACGGCTGAAAAATTCCATTTGATCACGGCGGCCGCCGCCACCGCCGCTCATCAAAGGCCTTTCCCTCTGGTAGCTTAAAAGCGTCATTTCTGAGAAGAACACGTCAGAGAACATGGAGTAATTCCATTTCCACCCCAATTCACACGGAATAATCGAGCGGGAGAGAGAGAGCTGCAAATATTGGTGCATTTTTAATGGTGGAGTTATTACCGGCCTGGCTGGCTGTACCCGAGGCCACTCGTCCACAGCGGCGTGTGAGGAGCCAGGTGAGGGAATGGAGTTCGGGAGGCGGATTCGCAGAGCTGACGCCTGATGCAGACCGACAGGGCGGAGAGATCCAGCCTCACGTGAGCCCAAGGCAAAAGGCTCAGGTTAAACTGAGGGAGAACTAAAGACTAATGGCTAAAAGAGAAGACAGGCAAGAGACTCATAGACATACACACACACATATACGGAGCTAAAACAGAGACTCAGACATGCACACACACATGTACGGAGCTAAAACAGAGACTCATAGACATGCACACACACATGTACGGAGCTAAAACAGAGACTTTAAGTTTGGCATTGAAAAAAAACTAAACTTGCCATTGATTGAAAAAAAAAAAAACTAAACTGAAAAATGGAGCACCCGCACTGAAAAGAGCCGTTCAAATCATCCAAGAAGCAGCGCAACACGCTCGATCATTTAGGACCAGAACGTTTCTAATCTTATTATTTCGGTTCATTTTTATGTTTTTTTGTTTAGTCTCAGTCTTTTAGTCTTCTCTTTGTTCTTTGTTGTTTCCATGTAAGTACTTTTCAACTTGTCAACTTTGTAAAAAAAGGGATAGGGAGCGATTTGATAGGAGGGGCAAGAAATGCATGATTGACATAGATCAAGTTGGTAACGCAAACTCTGAACAGGGGCACAACATGATGTGGGGCGAGACAAGAAGACAGAACAACCCTGGAAGCCATGCAGTTCAAAGAGACTTTTCATCCACAAAGAATCTCCATTGATAATGTAACATCTGCAGGACACTACGATACCTAGCCAAACTGGACACCTTCATGATGAATCAGTGTCCATACATTGTGTACACTTAATGTTTTCCTAATAGCAGTCACTTCTCCGTCCAGCTAGATAACGTTTGCTTTTTAGGGACTAGCTAATTTTACGAGGTAAATGGTCCCTGGTACCTGGTTAGCTGAAACAGTCTATCCTGCTTAGTTTCACTGTGTACGAGCGTACATGTGTGTGTGTGTGTGTGTGTGTGTGTGTCTGTGTACCTGTGTGTGTGTGTGTGTGTGTGTACAAGTGTACGTGTGGGTGTATGTGTGTTTGTGTGTGTCTGTGTACGAGTGTACCTGTGGGTGTGTGTGTGTGTTTGTGTGTGTGTGTGTGTACGAGTGTACGTGTGGGTGTGTGTGTGTTTGTGTGTGTCTGTGTACGTGTGTGTGTGTGTGTGTGTCTGTGTACATGTGTGTGTGTGTGTGTGTACGTGTGGGTGTGTGTGTGTTTGTGTACGTGTACGTGTGTGTGTGTTTGTGTACGTGTGTGTGTGTGTGTGTGTGTTCGTGTGTGTCTGTGTACCTGTGTGTGTGTGTGTGTGTGTGTGTGTACGAGTGTACGTGTGGGTGTCCGTGTGTGTTTGTGTGTGTCTGTGTATGTGTACGTGTGTGTGTCTGTGTACATGTGTGTGTTTGTGTGTGTGTACGAGTGTACGTGTGGGTGTGTGTGTGTGTGTGTGTGTGTGTGTGCCTGTATGTCTAGAGTAGGGTTACTACTGCCCTGCTGCCCTGCCTGCACCCATTTCCCCTCTGGTTAGCATCTGAAGGTTAGCATCTGAAGGTTAGCGCGGACAGGCTATTATCCATTTGTGCTCAGCGTTGCTGTCCTGCACACACA
>NC_045164.1:28489239-28491739 GCF_900700415.2 Clupea harengus
TCTCTCCTTCTCTCTCCTTCTCTCTCTTTGGGTTGTTTCTCTCCTTCTCTCTCCTTCTCTCTCTTTGGGTTGTTTCTCTCCTTCTCTCTCCTTCTCTCTCTTTGGGTTGTTTCTCTCCTTCTCTCTCTCTCTTTTTTTTCTCCTCTTTTTTTCTTCCCCCCTCAGTAGTTGAGCAGGCGATTGTTAAGGGGTGAGATTAATTCAGTGTGGGGTCATCCCTCAGTGTGTTGCGGTGGACATGCCAGAGGAGATGACAAGGTCAGCGTTTCCCCCGTGTTGCCACCAGGCTTTTTATAGGACCTGAGCCACCATTAACTAAGAGACAGAGTTCTGGGCAGGACTGCGTGCCGCCTTATTTCTGTGCAAATGAAAACCTTCAACCTTACCACATATACACACACACACACACAAACACACATATAAACACATACAAACACACATATACACACATACAAACACACATATACACACACACACACACACACACATACACACACATACACACATACAAACACACATATACACACACACAGACACACACAAACACACACACAAACACACACACATATACACACATATACACACACACACACACACACACACACACACACACACACACACACACACACACACACACACACACCATAACATCGCAACCTTCCCCAGGTTTTTTCCATTTCCTTTTGTCAACAGACTGGCAGTATGCTTCTACCTCAGTGATTGTAAACAGAGAACTTAATGACAGTTTGTTTGGTGAAACGTTAACTGTTGTTCATGCAAATTTAAAATTACCATCTTTATATTATATCAAATCTTCAATATCTCACCTACAAGAAGCACAATATCACAGACTCTTTAATAGTATGAATACCCAACAAGTCCACAGCGGTGTGAATTTAGATTAGTATTTAAACACCCTGCACATGTCTAAACATGATCACTGCAGATGAGGCATCTGTGCAGTGTGATAAAGTGTCCATTTTGGCTCAGAGGTTTCCAGCTTTCAAACAGGCTGTTTATCTCTGTGTATTCAGGGGGGATGTTCAGCCGTGCTCTACAGTATCTGGGAAATGGTGTCCAGGGAGTGTGTACAGCTCAGTCAAATGAAAGTCCAGGGTCCCCTGTTGTCCACAGTCTATTAAGGGAGAGTATTCAATGCAGTTGTAGAGAGTACTTGTAAAAAAAAAAAAAAAAAGCTTCTCTTTTCTCCCAGCACAGCCAATTATCAGCAGCGACAATGAGATTGGTGCCACCGTGCTCACCGGGGGAGACCTAGTAAACCCAAACAAGAGGTGTCTACTACAGGAGAGATCACCAGAGAACCATAACCCTGCTCACCGGAGAACCCTAACCATAACCGTGCTCACCGGAGGAGACCTATTAAACCCAAACAAGAGGTGTCTAATACAGGAGAGATCACCACAGAACCCTAACCCTGCTCACCGGCGGAGACCTATTAAACCCAAACAAGAGGTGTCTAATACAGGAGAGAAAATGTGCAGGGATCACCAGAGAAGAGTACACCGTAGTATCTCTTTTCACAAAACAGCCCTGCAAACAGGAACAACTCATAGTTTTTTGTTTGTTGATTTGTCTATACTGTTTGTCATTTAATTGAGTAAAAATGACAAGGAACTTGCCTCTGTACAGTAAAGTGTATCTTGTACCTCTGTGTGTTTGTATCTCAGGTCCAAAGCTGTTGTACAATTGACTTGACTTCTACCACTTCAGCAATACCAGCAATAATCATACATTTACATTTACATTTAGTCATTTAGCAGACGCTTTTGTCCAAAGCGACGTACAAGGGACAGAACAGTCAAGCTAAGAGCAATAAAAAAACATGATGTAACAATAAATACTACTTAACATAAGACAACATACATGACAAATACATCTATAATAACAAATGCTCTTACATATGTAGTATATAGTGTATTCAGAATGTATTCAGACCTTCACTTTTTCATGTTTTTTTTTTTTATCATTTTAATTGATTTCCTCCCCATCAATAATCTACATCCCCATCATGAAAAAGTGAAAACAGGGTTTTGCAAATGTTTGCAAATGTATTAAAACGGAAAAACTTTAATATTACATTTACATAAGTATTCAGATGCTTTGCTATGCTATTTCTCTTGATCATCTTTGAGATGATTCTAAACCTTGACTGGTCCATCTGTAGTAAATTCAATCGATTGGTCATGATTTGGAAAGGCACACAACTGTCTATAGGTATCACGGCTGACAATGCATAAAATGGCAGAAGACTAAGCCATGAGGTTGAAGGAACGGCCTGCAGAGCTCAGAGACAGGATTGTGTTGAGGTACAGATCTAGGGAAAGTTATAAAGATGTGTTGCTGCATTGAAGGTTTCTAAGAGAAGCCTCCATAATTCTAAAACAGAAGAAGTTTGGGACAACCAGGACTCTTCCTAGAGCCGACCGCCCTGCTGAGTAACTGGGGGGAAGGGCCTTGGTAAGAGAGATGACCAAGCTCC
>NC_045164.1:28499239-28524239 GCF_900700415.2 Clupea harengus
AAAACGACAGGGACAAAAAAGGAAGGGGGGGGCAGGGGGTGGGGGAAGCATCCAGTCCGACAAGACACCAAATCAATCAGGTTATATGTGGCGAGCCTCAGGGCCGTTGAGCCGTGGTCAGGAGAGGCCAAGAGAGAGAGAGAGAGAGGAGCCGGAGTCTGCCATTCAAGAGGAACGGAGAGGACGTCTGCTGCCCAAACTGCCAGCTCCTCTAGAAACCTCTCGCTTGGCTAAAAACATGGGGAGGGGAGAGGAGAGCTCATGCAGGCTGTTGACTATCTTTAGAACATGCCGTCCCTGGGCAGGCGGCGAGTATGTTTTATTCAAAAACAGAATGCCCTGCGTTCTGATGTAAAAGAAGAAACGTAGGGGGAATGGAGAGAGAAGCTGACAGAGAGATGGATGAAGGGGACTGAGAGCGAAAGAGTAAGTAAGGAGTGGGTGAGGTGAGGTGAAAAAAGTGAAAGCGTTATAAGGCACTTCTATTCTGTTTTTTTCTTTAGTTCTGGGCTTTTCCTCCGTGCATTATTCAAAGAGCTCATAACTCAGAGGGAAGTCCAGAGACCCCCCCCCCCCATGCAACCCTCTCCCAGTCCTTGCACTCCTAATCACAGAAATATTATTGCACTTTTAGTCCTAATTAATTGATGCAACCGCTGACTATTACTTCGAATTAATTGCGGCATTAAAAAGTCACAGAGACTAAATCTGCATGAACGGTGACGGATGGAATTGGCTGCGCACACTCTCCGAAGGCTACAGTTGATCTCAGAGGCTTGTGTGTGTGTGTGTGTCTCTGGTCTCAGCCCCCAGCACACACACATTCATTAGGGGTGGGGAGGAAAGAATAGGGCTCGTTCATGTACGCTTTTCCATATGTGTCCTTCATTCCTGAACGCAGCCGGACACATCCCCGAAGGAAGCGCTGAGCGCGATGTCAAAAAACATCCTGTCTAGTTATGCAACGCATAATGTAATTCGCATTGTCACACAAGCCCTGAGGAAGAAGTTCAGCACACACACACATTCCCTATATGTTGAGGTGCAATCATTCCACACGTCTATGTCTCGCTCTAATGCAAATTCAACAACACAAGGAATAGAGTTTTTATTTTTATTTTGTTGTTGTTTAAATCGGAATAGAAATCTTTCCTTTTTGTGTTAAATCACAACGAGGTCATTTCATAAGACTACGGTCGATCATCCACCATGATTGTGACTGCATGTATCTCTTCTCATTGGCCATAATAACTATAAATGCAATCCCTCAAACCCATTAAGCTGATGTATTATTCATGGGTGGATTATTGCGTTCCTGGTTCACTTCCCATAATTGTCCTGACATCTCTCTTTCACTGATCCACACACACAGGAAATGCTAAGTAAGACGGATAAACATCATAAATAATCAATTAGCTGTCATCTTTGGCATCTACACAAACATGGCCTAGAAATACTGTCCTCTGAAATCTCTCTCTCTCTCTCTCTCACACTCTATCTCTCTCTCTCTCCCCCCCTCTCTCTCTCTCTCTCTTCCAATTTAACACGAAAACGAACAGCATTTGTTTGTCATTTTGCAGAGCTCAACCGGAGTTGCAACAACCAGCTTGTTTAGTTTATATCAGATTGAATGATAGCAGTTGTGGAATAATTCACTGGATGAATATTTCATGGTGCAGGAGAGGAGGTGTGCTGCTAACAGCGTATGACTCATTCAGACACTCACCCATACCCTCTGCAGGAATACAGAGCAGTTTTCAAAAAATCTGAATTACGGAGTTGTACACAGTTTGAATGTATAATCTAGTGCTGTCAAACGATTAAAATATTTAATCGCGATTAATCGCATTTATGTCATAGTTAACTCAAAATTAATCGCGATTAATCGCAAATTTTTATCTATTCTAAATGTCCCTTCATTTATTTATTTTTTCCATCATTTTATTTGTATTGTAATGCCCTTATCAACATGGAAAAGTGAATTTGCTTGCTTTATGCAAATGTTTTATTTTATTGAAAACCAACATTGCCAAATAGGGCGGTACAAAATAAAATTTCAGGTAAACAAGGACTCAGCCTATAGTGCAGTTAAACCATGGCTTAATATTGTATTTTTTTTTTTTTCAAGTTTGCTGGGAACATAGCAGTCAGGCCTCTTATTTCAGAAACAATGAACCGTAACAGTTAGGTTACCAATAAAAGGTAAGCCTACTACTTCTTTGCTTTCAGCCAGCTGCCTGTTCAGCCAGCTGCCCATTTTCAGACAACAGTGAAGCTTGCTTCTTTTGCACAACACAACTTTTAAAAGTAAACTTTCCATTCAGAAGCTTTTTATCATCCATTTCGCCGTATGGCGCTCACCATTCACTCTCAAACCGTAACGTTAGCCTACTACACAGTTTGCGAGGCCAAAAAGAACGTTAATCTAAAAAAAAAAAAAAATAAATAAAAAATTAAATCTCTCGCGTTAATCTCGCGATAAAATAATTAACGGCGTTAAAATGGGTTTGCGTTAACGCCGTTAATAACGCGTTAAACTGACAGCACTAGTATAATCTTATGTACACATATTTTAATATGAGGTTACATTTCAGACAGATTTGCCATGAGTGTTATGCCATACAGATATAGCTAACATGTCCAGAAACTGTGTGTCTGTAAATACCTAGGAGAACCTAAACAATACAAAGCTCTGTCTGTAAATACCTAGGAGAACCTAAAGGATACAAAGCTCTGTCTGTAAATACCTAGGAGAACCTAAAGGATACAAAGCTCTGTCTGTAAATACCTAGGAGAACCTAAATCATACAAAGCTCTGTCTGTAAATACCTAGGAGAACCTAAATCATACAAAGCTCTGTCTGTAAATACCTAGGAGAACCTAAATCATACAAAGCTCTGTCTGTAAATACCTAGGAGAACCTAAATCATACAAAGCTCTGTCTGTAAATACCTAGGAGAACCTAAATCATACAAAGCTCTGTCTGTAAATACCTAGGAGAACCCTAATCATACAAAGCTCACGCAGGGGAAGAACAGTTGTGAAGCATTGGAAACTGTCAACGAAGCAAACGTCTGACTACCTACATCACTAAGATGTCCAATGGTTTATATCTCCAATAGAGCCATCTGTCTGAGAACAGCGATGAACACATCAGGCCTCTCCTCCCTCCCTCCCTCCTCCCACTCTCTTCTCTTCCCTTCAATCCTCCATGTTTGTTTGAACACATCAGGCCTCTCCTCCCTCCCTCCCACTCTCTTCTCTTCCCTTCAATCCTCCATGTTTGTTTGAACACATCAGGCCTCTCCTCCCTCCCTCCCACTCTCTTCTCTTCCCTTCAATCCTCCATGTTTGTTTGAACACATCAGGCCTCTCCTCCCTCCCTCCCTCCCTCCCTCTCTCTTCCCCTTCCCTTCAATCCTCCATGTTTGTTTGAACACATCAGGCCTCTCCTCTCCTCCCTCCCTCTCTCTTCCCTTCTCCTTCAAACCTCCATGTTTGTTTGCTGAGCTTGTGGATAGAGCTCTTAGCCTTGAGGTCTTTATCCGAGACTCCGAGCCAATATGGTAATATTCCTCTTCCCTAACCCAAGAGAGGTCTCTCCGCCCATGCTGAGAGACAAGATGGCCTCACGCCCTCCAGACTGGCTTAAGGGCAAGACAATAACTGCAGATTGAGTTTTTACAAGTTAAGCCCCCAGATGAAACAACAGAGATGGGCCCTGGTGTTTTTTTTTTTGGTCTACACAGAATCTGAAAAAGCAAAACAAATCCACAGAAAAATCCCAAAAAAGGACGAGACAAATGTTTACTTTCAAGCATAGCCACAGCTAGCTGCTTTATCAGTAGTCCGAGCTGGAAGGTTATTCCATTAGCAGCATACACAATGCCAACCACTTCAGATGGTGCCAAGTTGAAAAAAAAGGTGGAATATATTTGTGTGTGGAGATGTACTTTGACAGAATGTCTTACCTCTGTTTGTGATAATATATACAGGTTTTCCCTAAGTAAGCAGCTGGGCACTACCCCTCCACATCGCTCAGCCTTGAGAACGGCTCAAAGAGCTGGAGCAGCACTTTCTGGGGAGCTCAGGGATGCAAGAGAAATGAGACTCGTGTTGAGCCCCCGCTGTGCTTTTCACACGACCGGCTCTTCTCTAGATCACACACACACACACACACACACACACACACGCTCACACACACACACACACACACACACACACACACAAGCTCTCTCTCACACACACACACACACACACACACACACACACACTGTTACTGCCACACAAGCTCTCTCTCTCTCTCACACACACACACACACAGTTACAGGGGTCCACTGTGTGACACACACACACACACCGTTACAGGGGTCCACTGTGTGACACACACACACACATACACACACACACACAACCACACACACACTGTTAACAGAGGTCCACTGTGTGACACACACACACACACACACACACAGTTACAGGGGTCCGCTGTGTGACACACACACACACACACACACTGTTACAGAGGTCCACTGTGTGACACACCACACACACACACACACACACACAGAGGTCCACTGTGTCACACACACACACACACACACACACACACACACACACACGACAGGCACACACACACACACACACACACACACACACACACACACACACACACACACACACACACACACAGACACAGACACACACACACACACTGTTACAGAGGTCCACTGTGCCTTAGGCAAAAGGGGTCGATAATGAGATATTTGTTTGCATACTAAACCACACTTACCCAACATGAGATGTTCCATATCCAGTATGGCCTACTGATGCACATACAGTATATATAAGGCATATACTGTACCTTAGATAGATAACTAAATAAGTAAATAGATGGTCCACACTGGCATGCAAACAAATCCATGCAAACACAAAACAACAACATGTATGACCTCCAGGTGTGTTTCCCGAGGGCCCATCATGTGTGACCTCCAGGTGTGTTTCCCGAGGGCCCATGTGTGTTTGTGTCAGTCACTCTGCACTGCACACGTTTCCCTCTCTTCCCTTAGTCATTAATGGTATGGCACCGCATGCTCCAGTGTAAGCACACACACACACACACACACACACACACACACACACACACACACACACACACACACACACACACACACACACACTCGCTCGCATGCTCCAGTGTAAGCACTCGCTGGATCCACAGAGACTCGGCATCCTCCGTGTGCTCAGAGCAGCCCTGGGACATGGCGGAGCCCAGCCTGCCGCCGATAAATAATGCATTCTTAGGAAATGATGCTAAAGTCACAGGAGACGCGTAGCTCGTTAGAGAGGAAAAGCCCTCAACGGGCCGGGCGGACTCCACACCAAAGCAACCGCAGGGGAAACAAACGACTCAGCCAATCAGGTCACAGCATCCAGGGGACACAGTTTGCAACAAACGTTGCACTCTCTAACACTCCTTAGCACAGACACCTCACCAACAAATTCACACACACACAGACGCACTCTTTTTTTGAACCGCAGGAAACAATGCTTTGTCTCAGACTTGTGTATAATTACAGGGCGAGGAGAACGAGAAAGGGAGAGAGAGGGAGAATAAGAATAAGAAAGGGAGAGAGAAGAGAGAGAGAGAAGAGAGAGAGAGAGAGAGAGAGAGAGAGAGAGAGAGGGGTAAACGGAAACAAAGCGGGCACAGCAGGACGAACGTTAAGCTAGGACTGGTGCACGCTACATGGCGCTAGAATTAACTGCAAATCCAAATGTCTGGCTCCACTCCAATTAGCCAAAACAGGTAAAGTAGTCTATCTACTGCGACTAAGTGGTACTGTGCACATGTCTGAACAAAACTGACCACAGTTTGCAAAAATAATCTTCTGAAAAACTAAGTAGGGGAACGATGACACATCATTTGCGGAGGACAAAGAAAAAATGCAAAGCAATAAAACACACACCTGTGATTGTCCTGCATTATACACTATCATTATACACCTGCATTATACACTATTAATATACACCTGCATTATACACTATTAATACACACCTGTGATTGTCCTGCATTATACACTATTAATACACACCTGTGACTCTCCTGCATTATACACTATTATTATACACCTGTGATTGTCCTGCATTATACACTATTAATACACACCTGTGATTGTCCTGCATTATACACTATTAATACACACCTGTGATTGTTCTGCATTATACACTATTAATACACGCCTGTGATTGTCCTGCATTATACACTATCATTAAACACCTGCATTATACACCTGCATTATACACTATTATTACACACCTGTGATTGTCCCGCATTATACACTATTAATATACACCTGCATTATACACTATTATTACACGCCTGTGATTGTCCTGCATTATACACCTGCATTATACACTATTAATATACACCTGTGATTGTCCTGTATTATACACTATTATTAAACACCTGTGATTGTCCTGCATTATACACTATTAATACACACCTGTGATTGTGCTGCATTAAACGCCTGTGATTGTCCTGCATTATACACTATCATTTGTCAGATATCTCATCAGCCAACTGTGACTCCATTTAAAAATAACATGACAAACATTTCTGTTACAATATAAAAATTGTAAATAATGTATACTGCAAGTTTGAAATGTCCAGTACAGCCAAAGTCATTCCCAAACTCAATGAATTGGATGTCGAGAAGTCTGACAAAAATATGTTCCCTTATCAGAAATAATGTTCCCTTCAAATTACGAAAGATGGTTGGGATATGCCATTTGCAGAGGCATGGTATAACAACATTACATATCCATTTCACAAAGAGACAAGGCCCTAAAATAAGATAAAATACTAACTAAATGACTGGGGATGGAGGAAGTAGGCTCTCAACAGATGATATCGGGAATGAAAATGAGACATTTTGCCCTAAGCATTTTGCCTTGTTGTAGCAGAAAGAAGAAAAGGTGGTCAGGATCAAGGCAAAGAAGATGGATGATACTTTAGGCTCCTTGGCAATCATGTGGGCGATGGCATTACCGGCTCATTAGAAGCACTGAGAGTTCAGAGATACGGAACGATATCCAGCAAATATCTATTCAATCAAGAAACCATTTTAATTACATCAGAAATTCCACAGAGCTTTACGAGTTCTACTTTAAGTATGAATCTTAGAAATCCAGGACAAGAAATGTCTAAAAATGGCTTTTAAACAGACCAGAAAATAGGTCTGTGTCCTAGCACCATAAAAACAGCCCATGTTTGCTCTCTGACAGAAGAAGAAAAGAACAATATAAAATGTAGCATTTTAAAGATCGAAGACAGAAGAGAAGGGTTCTTTCAGTGTGTGAATGTCCAGGTTCTGAGGACCCGCTTTGTTATCTGAGGGTCTGGAGGTCAGAGGTCGGACGTCAAATTTATAGGGTCCAAACAACCCTCCGATGGGTCTTCTATACGGGCTGCGAGCCATGAATTACTACCCGAGGACTTACCATCAATAACCTGTTGTAGGGTGTTTGGGCCAAAATAAAAACAAATAAAACCCCTCATCACTCGTAAACCTGAAGACTTTCAACACATGGGACAAAAAGTAAAAAAAAAAAACTATGTTTGTTTGTATGTGTGTGTGTGTGTGAGTCCCACCTTGTCCAAATCCAATCTTTTTTTCCAAACTGGGTGTGTGACTGTGGTGATAAAACCCCAATCCTAAATCCCCGACACTCCCTGGTCAGATTCCACTAATCGCCAGCACCTGGTCCTCTGATCTGGTCAACATAACTCCGGAGCGTCCCCTGCCACAGTGCTCTGATCGTCCTCTGCCACCGCGCTCTGAAAGTCCCCTGCCACCGCGCTCTGATCTGGTCAACATAACTCCGAGCGTCCCCTGCCACAGCACTCTTATCCAGCCTGACTAACTAACACCTTCCGAGTCGCATCTCTGCTACACACCGAACTCAGAATGAAGTTCCAAAATGGAAAATGAGATTTCTGCTTCTCCTTGTGTTGGTCGTTTCGGTACGTTCTTTCTAAACTTGTCCAAACCGCTTTGGGAATCCCATTTGAATCAAGCATACTAGAGAGAGCACTTGCCTCTTACATTAGGTAGTAAGATATACCTTAACTACCTTCTAACTGTATATCTGACTGACTACAACGCTGCTCAAACAGCAACTTCACCAGCACTGTCAAATAGCCAAATCATCAGCAAAGAGAAGCAGTGTTGTTACATCAGCATCTGGTCTAATATTCACTCCAATTGCATAATGTGCTGGAGCCGAGCCACGCCACAAAATATTCCACAAACAAGTCCAGCAGTCCATGGATTATTTGACTGGTCATCACCAGGGGCAAATACTACACGATCAGTAGGCAGATGACCAGACCAGTTGTGCTGGGACTTAAATACTACAAGATCAGTAGGCAGATGACCAGACCAGTTGTGCTGGGACTTAAATACTACACAATCAGTAGGCAGATGACCAGACCAGTTGTGCTGGGACTTTCAGTATAAAATCTTATGGTAGAAGTCGGGTTTCCTCAGATCAAACTGGGGTTTAAACTTCGCCTTGGTTCCCAGCTCAAAATCAAAGACTTTATACTTCATCTTTTTAGCTGACTTTATTTGGTTGACACGTTGGACAACATACAAATGAGAGCACGATCTTTACAATTAGCTTCACCACACCGCATCACTGCACAATGATACCTGTGCCTCTCCTAGTTTGTGTCGGTTCTCATCTGACGTTGCCACTTCTTGTCTTGTTGTACTTCCTCAAGCAAGCTGCACATGAACACTCAGCCCCTCTCAGGAGCCTGACTGCAGAGTGATTTATTTGTGTAGGGGCAGCTCTCTCCAGAGTGAGCTGTTATTCTCTCCCCTCTCCGTCAGTGAATGCAATCTCACCACAGTATCACCGCAGCCGTTTGTCATTATTTAAGAGCACATTTGCACTCCATCCAGAGTCTCTGCTGCCTCTCGGGGTCACTTCCTGTCTCCCCTGCCCAAGAGTGGCCTTAAGGCCCCACAAATATGATCTCATTAGTCATAGTTTGCTTTAAGTTGGATTAATTGCTCTAAACAGAGGGTGTGAGGGGGAGAGAGAAAAGTGGCAAAACAATCATTTAAATCATTCAAAGCACTTTGAGCTGCATTCTTTTGCATGAAAGGTGCTATATAAATAAAGTTTTATTATTATTATTATTTATTATTTATCACAGGTCCATCCCACTCACTATTAGCCATGGTAATTAAAACATCATTTGATGTAAAAATATAAAAAGCAAGGAATGAAACAGAAATGTAATCAAAGGGAATGAATCTTTTTTGGTATGTCACATCTTGAACGTGTTGAAATGGCTGAATAAGTATAGAAAGATGCCGATTGAAAAGGCAAAGTTTGCACTCTTAATGCCACCAGCTGCACAAAGTTACCAGCAAAGAAATCCATCCCTGCAGTTCATGCATACAGGAAACACACACACACACACACACCACACACACACACACACACACACAACACACACACACACACACACACACACACACACACACACACACACACACACAGAGAGAGAGAGAGAGAGATCCTGTCCTTGCCACTTGGACATCAGCTCTTCCACACACACACACACACACACACACACACACACACACACGAGAGAGAGAGAGAGATCATGTCCTTGCCACTTGGACATCAGCTCTTCCACACAAACCTGCACCCTGGTCAAAACAACAGTGTGATCTGCCTACCGGCAATATGTCTCCAGGCTAATTAGGCCATGCTGTTGCCAAGCAACTGGAATGATCCGAGAAGACGGAGGGCAGTGATGATGGCCGACTGGACCTGCTATCGGCCTTAAGGATGCCTGAACAGAATACTCCACAGGACCATGGATCTCATCTCATATAGTCTATAAATCACTCCATAGTCATGCACCTGAATATATAACAGACATGCTCTCAAGGTACACACCCAGTAGATCCCTGAGGTCCTCCGGCACTGAACTTCTAACAGTTCCAAAAGCCAGGACAAAGAGACATGGGGAAGCAGCTTTTAGTTTCTATGCCCCCAACCTTTGGAACACTCTGCCAGAATACCTAAGAATGGCCGAAACGGTTGAAACCTTTAAACATGCACTTAAGACATACCTCTTTGATCTCGCTTATCACTCACTGTAAAATGTATTTAACATTTATGGAACATTTATTTATTTACTTATTTCTGTCTCTTTTCAAGTATTTGTACCCCCCCCCCCCCCAGCAGCTGTCTCTTAGTTTGACGATAACTGTGCTGAGCAGTCCTTTATGGTGCCAGTGCGGTTAGTACGTAATTTCCTGTTCATTTATCTCTGGCAAAATCTGTGTTTTTGTAACTTGTAAAATGTATTTATTTAACATTAATGTAACATTTATTTATTTATTTACTTATCTGTGTCTCTTTACAAGTGTTTGTAAACCCCCCCCCCCCCCAGCAGCTTAGTTTGACGATGACCGTGCTGAGTAGTCCTTTACGGTGCCAGTGCGGTTAGTACGTTTATTTTATTTTATTCATTTATCTCTTGAAAATCTGTGTTTTTTTTTGTTTTTTTTACAAGTGTTTGTAACCCCCCCCCCCCCCTTTCTTTCCTACTGTGAGGCGCATTGTGTTACTTCCTTGTATGAAATGCGCCGTACAAATAAAGTTTGATTTGATTTGATTTGATCTGAGCCTTGAGGTACCGTACCGGGGGGACGTCGATACATACTGGTCGCCATTATTGTGCTTTTTAAAATGGCATCCCTTTTTAATTTAATATCTCATATTTAAATTCATATTCTTCGGGGAAGGAGAGTTGGAGATGGGGCCTTAGTTACCTAACCACATCCCCATGGTTACCTCACCACATCCCCATGGTTACCTCACCACATCCCCATGGTTACCTAACCACATCCCCATGGGATCCCCAAAGTATCGGTTTAGCACCAGTATCGAAAAAAACCCAAACGATACCCATCCCTAGTGCACACTGACCTGCCTCTGTGCCCATCTGAGGACGCCAGTCACCTGCCAGTGCACACTGACCTGCCTCTGTGCCCATCTGAGGACGCCAGTCACCTGCCAGTGCACACTGACCTGCCTCTGTGCCCATCTGAGGACGCCAGTGCACACTGACCTGCCCCTGTGCCCATCTGAGGACGCCAGTGACCTGCGGAGGGCCCATCTGAGGATGCCAGTGACCTGCGGAGGGCCCATCTGAGGACGCCAGGGCACACTGACCTGCGGAGGGCACTCTTCGAGTACCGTCTCCTTGAGCAAACTTCTCTACAGTGATTACAGAGGAAAGTGCTTCCCATTTTGACTGAGAGAGAGAGAAAGAGAGTGACGTTAAAGGAGGCTGCTACTCTGTAACCCCTAAAATCATATGCATGACGTGCCCCATTTTGCAATATTTCCTTGTTAAAGGTGACAGACCATTCATCAAGGTAGAGCGCCTTTCATCATAAATGAGCCTCTGAATTATTCATTTCCAGTACCTTGGCTTTTTTGGAACTATTGCTGTCTTCTGCCAGCTATTTTGATCAGACTCTGGGCTTTATCTGGACAGAAAGTATTGTAATATTGCTAAAATATTGCCAAGAGAAAGTCTAAATCTAAGCATGCGTTTAGTGTCTAAAACCTCAATTTTACTGAAGGAATGACACATCTGAATGAAGGCTGTATTTTATTCCCACCAGTAGTCAGTGAGAGTCAACAATTGGTCTGTGTGTGTGTGTGTGTGTGGTTGTGTGTGTGCGTGTGCATGTGCGTGTGCATGTGCGTGTGTGTGTGTGGTTGTGTGCGGTGTGTGCGGTTGTGTGCGGTTGTGTGCGTGTGTGCATGTGCGTGTGTGCATGTGCGTGTGTGCGGTGTGTGTGTGTGTGTGTGCGGTTGTGTGCGGTTGTGCGCATGTGTGTGTGTGTGCAGTTGTGTGTGTGTGTGTGTGTGTGTGTGTGTGTGTGTGTGTGTGTGAGGTTGTGTGCGTGTGTGAGTGTGTGCGGTTGTGTGCGTGTGTGTGTGCGTGTGTGTGTGTGTGTGTGTGTGTGTGTGGTTGTGTGTGTGTGTGTGTGGTTGTGTGTGCGTGTGTGTGCTATTCATGCCTGCTTCTCCCTCCACTCCTTCTACCTAGCTCCGTCCATCTTGTTGATAATTACGTTGCCGTCGTCTCCTTCTGTGCCAGTGCCAACACACCTGACACACACACACACACACACTGTGCACTGCATCTGCTCTGTGCGTGTGTGTGTGTGTGTGTGTGTGTTTGTCTCTGTCTCTCTCTCTCTCTCTCTCTCTCTCTCTCCTCATCACAACAGCTCCAACTCCGCCCTGACAACGTGCCGTGCACCGGGGGGGTTGTCCCCCAGGTTGAGTTACGTCCCCAGTAGAGACTCAGGTGCCACTCCCCCCCCGCGTCCTCGCGATCATTACCCGACCCTGATTTGTCCCACTGGGACACGACTCGGCTAATTGCACACAAGTAATCACATGTTTGTCAAGGCCTCTATAATCCACCCTGTGTGTAAACCAGGGAGGCCAGGACGGAGGATAGATAGGCTGTCAGTCCCCCATGCAGACACACCACATCCCCGGGCTCATCGGAGCTCATTGTGCTGTCTGCAACATGGCATAGGGGGGGGGGAGAATAGTGCTAATGCTAACATGCTAACATCCGTCTCAGACTCAGTAAGGTCAAATAGAGGGCAAAGACCGTGTGCGGTAAAACAGAGCTTTTATCTAGGAGTAGCTCTCTACCTGTTAACTCTTCTTTTCAAACAGTGCTTGTATTAAGTGACTACTGTTATGATGGCTGTTGGAACAGCTAAATTGATTTGTATTAAGGGTTTGGTCGTGAATCATCAATTACCATGCAGCCCATTACTACAACCATCATATCAACTCAGATAGAGAATCAACGGTTACACACATACAGTAGATCATGTTGGCTGTAGACAAAAGGTAACATTCACAAACCATTTCTATGACATGCTGTGGGAAGCTCCACCGATTGTGATGATTAATATGTACCAGCAGTGTGTGTGTGTGTGTGTGTGAGAGTGTGTGTGTGTGAGAGAGTGTGTGTGTGTGAGTGTCATGACAGAGAAGGAAAGCAGGACATTAGTCCTAACTGGCCAGGCGTATCAGCATCCATAGACGGACGTGGGAGGTGATAGTAGTGGGTGTGTGTGTGTGTGTGTGTGTGTGAGTGTGTGTGTGAGATAATAATAGTGGGTGGAGAACTGACTGGCTTTCCACACACTCATCACTTCTCATCAGAGTAGGACAGACCTCTCACAGGACAGAAACAACAGACATGTACATCTCACACACATCGCCACTCCGGATCTGTGAGACCATACGGACACAGCTGTTCCAACAGCCCAGATACGTGAAAGAATTCTGTAATTATGACATGTTTGACATGCTCTGCACAGGAACATTTCCAATTTCAAAATGATTCAAGTGGATTTCAATTTTTTGTAATTTCATGCATCGTGATGTCTATGAACATTTCACTGAACATCGAAGTAATATCATTAATATTAAAAAATAAATACGAAATAAAAACTGCCAAAAGTAACTGACAATTTATGAATTTAAAGAATATGTATTTGTCGCCAACACAACACTTCATGTTTGATCAACTCCAGCAGTGAAGACACAGTTCATTAGAACCAGGCGTCTCTCTCCTTATCACCACAAACAGCCCACAGTTCCTCCAACACTCCACCACTCCAGCACTGTGTTCCCTCACTCTGTATCTCCCTCCCTCTCTTTCTCTTTTTCCTTCTCCTCCCTCTCCTCCTCCTTCTCCTCCTCCTTCTCCCTCTCCCTCTCCTTCTCCCTCTCCTTCTCCTCCTCCTCCTTCTCCTCCTTCTCCCTCTCCTCCCTCTCCTCCTCCTTCTCCTCCTTCTCCCTCTCCTTCTCCTTCTCCTTCTCCTCCTCCTTCTCCTCCTCCTTCTCCTTCTCCTCCTTCTCCCTCTCCTCCTCCTTCTCCTCCTTCTCCCTCTCCTCCCTCTCCTCCTCCTTCTCCTCCTTCTCCTTCTCCCTCTCCTCCTCCTTCTCCTTCTCCTCCTTCTCCTTCTCCTTCTCCTCCTCCTTCTCCTTCCCTTCCCCAGTGACCTCCCTCTGAATGACTGTGGTCCTTGCAGTCCACTGGCCGAGTCATTAATAATAGCAGGCGTCCGCTTCTCAATGCTGATCTGACCGTCTCCACCCTGTCACCCGGCAACAAATTAATTCCAACTTATTTATCTCGGGCGCCAAGGCCATCGGGGCTGGACTAACAGTTTATGGTACCAAAGGAGAAGGAATTATGGATGGTGTGTTTGTTCTGACAGGACCATTTGTTTCCCCGCGCGCTTTTGGCCGAAGATAAAGTTCATAACAATCACTTTGATAACTAACGCGTCAATTCTCTCCTCGTTCGCTCTTCTTTTTTGATTTATTTGTGCTGTTTTTTTCCCTTTCATTGTTTTTGTTTAAATAAAAAAGCTGCATGCAAGATCGGGATCGGGCAGTCAAGCTGGGCAATATGCTCTCCATTTCAGGAGGGGCTCGGCAGAACCAGAGAGGCCCATCCAAGCCTGTCTGTTCCACTCCATTGAAGAAAAAAAAACAACCTTTATGCAAATCACAAATTGCTGCTTTTCTTAAACAGTGGCAATTAAAATAAATGTTGATGGCAAGAAAATATATTTTTTAGCTAATGTGCTGTTTTATATGCTGAGGGATTTTTCCCACATTTGTACATTGAGCAAAGGGCATACAAATTGACCAAACAAATTCAAAAGGATTATACACATGTTGATCATTATTTTCACACACACACACACACACACACACACACACACACACACACACACACACACACAGACACACGCGCACACAAAAGGATTATACACGTGTTGATCATTAATGTCCTGCATAAGAAAGACCAAGCATAAACAGAGCTGGTCTCCAGTTGCTTAGGTGGTAAAGCAGATAAACTTCAGTCCAAATGCACTGAAATACTCTGAACTGAATAGAACTACGCGTATGATGCTCAGATGCTAATGTGGCTATAGACAGGAGTGTGTGTATGATGCTCAGATGCTAATGTGGCTATAGACAGGTTGTGTGTATGATGCTCAGATGCTACTGTGGCTATAGACAGGTTAGACAGGAGTGTGTGTGTGTGTGTGTGTGTGTGTGTGGCTATAGACAGGTTGAGTGTATGATGCTAAGATGCTACTGTGGCTACAGACAGGTATGATGCTCAGATGCTAAGATGCTACTGTGGCTATAGACAGGTTGCGTATGATGCTCAGATGCTACTGTGGCTATAGACAGGTATGATGCTCAGATGCTATAGATAGTGTATGATGCTCAGATGCTACTGTGGCTATAGACAGGTGTGTGTGTATGATGCTCAGATGCTACTGTGGCTATAGGCAGGAGTGTGTGTATGATGCTCAGATGCTACTGTGGCTATAGACAGGTATGATGCTCAGATGCTACTGTGGCTACAGACAGGTTGATGCTCAGATGCTACTGTGGCTATGTGGGTTAGTCTGTGTGTGTGTGTGTGTGTGTGTGTGTGCGTGTGTGTGTGTGTCTGTGTGTCTGGCTATGTCTGCAGACAGGTTAGACAGGAGTGTGTGTGTGTGTGTGTGTGTGTGTGTGTGTGTGCCAGATTAGACAGGAGTGTGTGTGTCTACGCTGCACCTCGACAACCACGTTTGTAGGCATCGTATACAGAGACAAAAGCTTTAAAAAGCTCAAAACATCTATCACTATTCAATGTTAGTTCTTAGAATGGCGCTTCCACTTTGTAATGTACAGAGTCAAGTGAACGGGCATAGCCTTGGACACAAGCGTCTGCTAAATGACTAAATGTAAATGTAAAGCCTCTGAGCACAGCAACGGCCACGTGCAAACAGTACAGCTTCTCTGAGAGTACTGTGGTGGGGATACACACAAACAAACAAACAAGGCTGACTTTAGTGTGTGTGTGTGTGTGTGTGTGTGTGTGTGTGTGTGTGTGTGTGTGTGTATACACTGGGAGAGTACTGTGGTGGGTATAGTACTGTGGTGGGGATACACTGTGGTGGGTATACACTGGGAGAGTACTGTGGTGGGTATATACTCTGAAAGGTTAGACAGGAGAGTGTGTGTGCGTGTGTGTGTGTGTGTGTGTGTGTGTGTGTGTGTGTGTGTATACACTGGGAGAGTACTGTGGTGGGTATAGTACTGTGGTGGGGATACACTGTGGTGGGTATACACTGGGAGAGTACTGTGGTGGGTATATACTCTGAAAGGTTAGACAGGAGAGTGTGTGTGTGTGTGTGTGTGTGTGTGTGTGTGTACACTGGGAGAGTACTGTGGTGGGTATACATACACTGGGAAATGCTGCTACATTTAAGTTGCTTGATAAATGTGGCCCACCAGGTCCATAACTCTTCTTCAACTTCTGCTGAATCATGCCCACTCAACAAAAACACACAATAACGGTATTCAGAGGGGAAAAAGAGAAAAGCAGGTCTCTGTAGCAAGTGTGAGAGGACATATAAAACACACATCCACAGGCGAACAGGGCAATATGGACCACATTTACCATTAATATTTACCCTTCTAGGGCAATATGGACCACATTTACCATTATATTTACCCTTCTAGGGCAATATGGACCACATTTACCATTAATATTTACCCTTCTAGGGCAATATGGACCACATTACCATTAATATTTACCCTTCTAGGGCAATATGGACCACATTTACCATTAATATTTACCCTTCTAGGGCAATATGGACCACATTTACCATTAATATTTACCCTTCTAGGGCAATATGGACCACATTTACCATTAATATTTACCCTTCTAGGGCAATATGGACCACATTTACCATTAATATTTACCCTTCTAGGGCAATATGGACCACATTTACCATTAATATTTACCCTTCTAGGGCAATATGGAACATATTTACCACTGCTATTTACCCTTCTAGTTTCTCTTCCCATCGCTTCACGCATAGATCTCTTTTAGCAAATTCCTCTCTGATGTTTACTGCTCTTGTTTGGATGTCACACCGTTTCGAAGCTTGTTTAACTTGTAGGATTGTGCTTCAAGCTAATAGTCTTCTTGCTGAAGCACTGAATCTCTTAGAAAGTGTAACACTCACAAGTTTTTGGTGGATGTCAGAATGGTTGTTGTGCTTAAGTATCTCATATCAAGTGGAAGATTATCACAATTTACAGAGTGAGACTGTTGGGCCGGATACTGATAAAAAAAAAGAAAAGAAAAAAGAAAGGACAAATGCTCGTGAAAACCAGAGGGCTGCACAAAACCACAAATTGTGTTTCACCAGCTGGTCTGCGGCTGATGCAATATGTAATCCTTCAGAAATGAGAGGGAGGACAGACCGGCTTAGCAGTTTAGGCATTAGACTCTGGACTATGGAATTGCAGATCAAAAACTGGGGAGATTTGAACAATTGTGTGTTGCATTCAAAATCTCCCCAAGATGGCTGTATTACACACACACACACACACACACACACACACACACACACACACACACACACACACAGCTGTTTACAGGGGGCTGGATGTCCGAGTCGGAATGCTATTTTTATAACCCCAGCGCATAGCCAGGCAGGACACGCAGACAGACGCTGCATCATTTAATTACTAAGGCTACATTTCGAATGCTGGACAAACATTTGAAGGTTAGGCTGTACAAACCACATTCTTATCCTTTCATGTAGGTGAAGTACGTTTAAATGTACAGTATGATTCATACTGCCGGTGAGATAAGTAGAGACAGCTATTTAATATAACTTCAGATGCTCCAGGAAGGTAAGATATACAGACTGAGAAACAGCCTACAAAGATGGAATCCAGGAATCTACTCAAATGGAACCTTTCACACATCGTCGTTTGAGTAACACCTGAAGGGATCGTTTGACGCTACACTAACGAGATCAAGCGGTAACCAACGGTAACCCAACGGTGAAACTGCACCTACTATGGTTGATTATACAAACAAACAGCCTGAAAAACAAGCCAGCATTAGGTTAAACACATCTTTACCAAATTCTGGTCTGTTAAACACTGTCTAGTGATGAAATTGTTTTTTTTGTTTTATTTGTGTACCACAGTAGCATTGTCCCGAGCCCTGCTTTTTACTCAGCTTTGGCAACCACATCCATGAAAATACATCATCTCAAGTCAAAGCGGCTACAAAAGAGAAAGAGACCACACATCCCTAATTGACATTTACAAGTTCCTCTTGCAATGAACATTAGTGATTGCCAAATTTGTCTGGGCAGTAGTTCAATATGGGTGTGGATAGCTCAGACAAAACCAATTAGTCCAGTGTCTCCCAAACAGTGGATGTCATCACCTCTCGTTTACTTCTTGTTTCTTTAATGAAAACAGTCCTGGACTGCATGCCAACAAGTCTTGGGAAATAAAAATAAAAAATGAATATAAAACATAAATAATAAACAAATAAAAATAAATATATATATTTCTAAAAAAAACAGCGGGCTACCCCGGCTCATCCTCTAAACAGCAGAGGAGTCGCCACTTATGCATGCTGGGCCCCTTGGCTTACCATTACAGCACAGCTAATTACATTTTACCTACAATATCATTCTTGTACAACAGACGCTTTGAAGTAGCATTTAATTATGTTGTGAATTTGACTGAGTGGCGATGGGGCTGTCTTGCCAAAAGCTAGAGCTCTGGATAACTCTCAAACAAGCATGCAATTTGACAGACCAAAGCAATTTAGCTTGTTAATGTTAATGAACGCCGATTCACTATCTCATTGTGCGAGAGGACAGAACTGGGGGAGCTCAGCCGCGCGCTCATCTGATTGAGACTGAGCGCTTCAATTCCATTTCTATCTCCCTGGGCCATATTTTTTCCAGCTAATGGTTTGTTTATGCCGAGTAGGAGGCTGTTTTGAGTGGTCCGTAATTGTTTTATCGACACCCGTCCAATGACCCGACGGCGAAGCTGGCTCTCATCAGCGTGGGATTTGGAGGAGAGGGCTGCTGGGAAAGATGTGCTAGTTTTTGACCTTCAACCTGTCGTCTTCCCCTACCCTACAAGCTGCGTGAGTCACACAAGCTCCCAGGAACAGCCTTCAGAAAAACATCCCTGATGTACTGTAGCAGAACAGGCAGAACCCTGGGAATTTGTACTAGTTTTTATCCCGAGGTAAATAGCTTTAGAGTCTGCAGCGAGTAGCACTCCGATAGCAGCAGCACTCGTTAGAAGCTATGAGGTGATCATGCACTGCGGAGCCTATGGAGCTACGTGATGAAGCACAGCAAGTGGATTAGAGGGACCAGTTTTATCACAGCGCTGGGGCTCATGTTTGGAGCTGGACTGAGCGCTTGCATGGCTCCAAATCCGTATGAGTGAGGAGGAGGAGGAGGAGGAGGAGGAGGAGGAGGAGGGAGAGAGCTGTGTGTGTGCTATGCATTAATAACAGACACACACCTCCTCGAGCCCTCCACTCTCCACTCTCTCTGGGGAGGATGGTAGGCAGTCTTGGGATGGGTTGTTATATTTCACACTTAATGATGTGCGAGGGATCTTCTGCGCCGATCTGCCGGGGCTTATTTTACATCCTGACATGGCCGCTCAATTACAGCAAACAACGGCCCAGGCTCCAGCGCTAAAGAATAAACACAGTGTTGCCGGTGTGGGTGAGGGTTAGGGCCGGTGTGGGTTAGGGCCGGTGTGCTCCAGTGCTAAAGAATAAACACAGTGTTGCCGGTGTGGGTTAGGGTTAGGGCCAGTGTGCTCCAGTGCTAAAGAATAAACACAGTGTTGCCGGTGTGGGTTAGGGTTAGGGCCAGTGTGCTCCGGTGCTAAAGATTAAACACAGTGTTGCCGGTGTGGGTGAGGGTTAGGGCCGGTGTGGGTTAGGGCCGGTGTGCTCCAGTGCTAAAGAATAAACACAGTGTTGCCGGTGTGGGTTAGGGTTAGGGCCAGTGTGCTCCGGTGCTAAAGATTAAACACAGTGTTGGCGGTGTGGGTTAGGGCCGGTGTGGGTGAGGGTTATGGCCGGTGTGGGTTAGGGTTAGGGCCGGTGTGGGTTAGGGCCGGTGTGGGTTAGGGTTAGGGCCGGTGTGCTCCGGTAGATGGTAAGGCACACCAGGGGTCCTCCGCTCTGCCACAGGATGGCAAAATCAAGAGAATGAAAAAGGTTACAATTTCTGTTATTTCTGTTAACTAATAATTTACTGGTTTTATCATTATTGTATTTTCTCCCAAAATAAAACCCATACTCCCATATATAACCTATAAACATCCTCATGTATCTAAACCATCTATTAAAACAAAACTGGGAAAGTAGTTGAAAAGGATGACCTGATAATGTATGTTCAACTTGAAATGAATCTGGCCATCACCATAATAAGAATCATCTTGCCCTCCATCTTGTTCCTTATAAACACAGTTTACTGTTAGCTTAGCGTTAGCGCACTGCTGTAACCAGGGCGATGATTTGTGATCCTTCACAAGAGAGAGGAGGCCCTCCCTCTCATAAAACATGATGCATACAATAAATAACTACCATTGATCAAATCACACAGCCCTACTCTGCATCAGATCACACAGCCCTGCTCTGCATCAGATCACACAGCACTACTCTGCATCAAATCACACAGCACTACTCTGCATCAAATCACACAGCACTACTCTGCATCAGATCACACAGCACTACTCTGCATCAGATCACACAGCCCTACTCTGCATCAAATCACACAGCACTACTCTGCATCAGATCACACAGCACTACTCTGCATCAGATCACACAGCACTACTCTGCATCAGATCACACAGCCCTGCTCTGCATCTAAAGAATATTTAGTCCACCAGCTTCATGTGTGTGCATGTATAGATCTTTACACACCTTTACAAACATACATTTAGTCTTGTCCTGTCATTTTCTTTTAGTTTGCCAATACTTAAACCCCTAGATATTACTTCTTTGTTTTCCTTGTTTTTGTTTATTTAATAAATTATTTTATTTATGTGACTTCTACCCATCCCTTGTTATGCCGCGGTTTCACGAGCCAGGTCAGTATATAATATATAACAGTATATAATTATGTACATAGTATGTGTGGTGCTTATACATTATAAAATCCTCCTGTGAATGAGAGAAGCATACCTCAAAGAGTTTAGCTAATCAGAGGCATAAACATCACACACACACACCCAGACACACACACACACACACACACACACACACACACACACACACACACACACTGCTGGTGCAGCCTCCCCACCAGACCATGGCACTCATTGGACGGATGTCAACTTTGCAAAATGCCATAATCAGGTTAAAGCAATCACGTAACTAGATCACAACTATCAAGTGAGACACTCATTTGTAAGCCAGAGAGAAGAAATAGGGAAACTGCAGCTCGTACTGTGAGTCACTATCTGCTTTTAAAGGTGAAATATCACATTTGAAATAGAGATTCATTTCCCTCTTCCTCCCCCTCCCTTTTAAAAGACGTACTGTACTATGCAATGTAGCAAGACTGCTAGTAAGTCAAAATATTTACTCATATTTACATTTAGATTTAGTCATTTAGCAGACGCTTTTATCCAAAGCGACTTACAAAGGAGGGATCAATCAAGCTTTGAGTAATAGAGAGACCTAGTGCAACAATAAATACTACTTTACGTAAGAAATAAAACAAGTGCAGGAATGTAACTACTGTAAGTGCAAGTTAAATACTAGTTAAATAATAATAATAAAAATATAGCATTAGAGGAAGGAACTATACACTATTAACAAACTATATACTACATTACTGCAATGTGCATGTCTAACATTCAGACACTTATATAAACTATTAACAAACTATATACTACATTACTGCAATGTGCATGTCTAACATTCAGACACTTATATAAACTATTAACAAACTATATACTACATTACTGCAATGTGCATGTCTAACATTCAGACACTTATATAAACTATTAACAAACTATATACTACATTACTGCAATGTGCATGTCTAACATTCAGACACTTATATAAACTATTAACAAACTATATACTACATTACTGCAATGTGCATGTCTAACATTCAGAAACTTATATACAGTATTTCCCTGTTCCCATTCCACAATAAACCTCAGAATTTGGGCAGGGGGTTGTCATGCCAACATGGTGTTCACATTGCTCCAATCCACTCCCTTCTGCTCCAAACCTTGAGACCCTTTCTCTTGCTTTCATGTTGAGGTCCTGAAGAGCAGCAGCGGCAGTAGTAGTAGTAGTGCCATTGATGTTGTTCTCGTTGACGTCACCATTGTTATTTAATGCTGTTTAATACTCCAGCAGTGTGGGATTAAAACAATCACAGGGATTACACAGAGCCGAACTACACACAGGCAAAGGCCACACACACACACACACAGTGCTGAACTACACACAGCCAAAGGCCACACACACACACAGCGCCGAACTACACACAGCCAAAGGCCACACACACACACCCACAGAGCTGAACTAAACACAGCCAAAGGCCATTGCACAAAGTGGACAAAAGCAGCCCCAGATCTGGCAGGAACTCTCAGGCGGGTGGGGAGCTGACGCCACCCCAGGAGCCTCACCTGCCTGAGCAGACTCATTAGAGGGGGGGGCACCCCACCCACAGCGCTGCCCATAACCTTCACCTGGGCCCCCGGGGGAGAGGCGCGGCAGCAGCAGCGCACCTCTCTGGAGGCCAAGGTGCCCTTTGAAGCTCCAGGGAAGATTTGAAGAAGGCATATTTACAGTTCAGAGCCAGTTCTGATCTCATATCCACCAAGCAGGTATATTTGTTACATTTCCCAGGATGGCAAAACGGTTTGAACGCATTTAAACTCCAGGTTTTTGAGTTTTAGCACTCTTTCAGCGCTCTCATGCGCATGCAAATAAAACACATTTTGACCAGACAGATATCTAGCTGCGTGGAAAGCAACACTTCTCCGAAAAGCAGCTCAGTCTCGGTCAACTCCAAAGTGAGCCCAAATGAGCCACAAATGATGCAAATAAAGAAACAATCTGTTGGGTGATCATAATAACGGAATAACACCAGGCCCTCTCCTAATGTTCAACACAGAACCCTCTCCTAATGTTCTTCACAGAACCCTCCAGAACCCTCCCCTAATGTTCTTCACAGAACCCTCTCCTAATGTTCTTCACAGAACCCTCTCCTAATGTTCAACACAGAACCCTCTCCTAATGTTCTTCACAGAACCCTCCAGAACCCTACCCTAATGTTCTACCCTAATGTTCTACACAGAACCCTCCCCTAATGTTCTACCCTAATGTTCTACACAGAACCCTCCCCTAATGTTCTTCACAGAACCCTCTCCTAATGTTCTTCACAGAACCCTCCCCTAATGTTCTACCCTAATGTTCTACACAGAACCCTCTCCTAATGTTCTACCCTAATGTTCTACACAGAACCCTCTCCTAATGTTCTTCACAGAACCCTCCAGAACCCTCTCCTAATGTTCTACACAGAACCCTCTCCTAATGTTCTTCACAGAACCCTCCAGAACCCTCCCCTAATGTTCTAAACAGAACCCTCTCCTAATGTTCTTCACAGAACCCTCTCCTAATGTTCTTCACAGAACCCTCTCCTAATGTTCTTCACAGAAGCCTCCCCTAATTATACACAGAACCCTCCCCTAATGTTCTAAACAGAACCCTCTCCTAATGTTCTCCCCTAATGTCCTCCCCTAATGTTCCACACAGAGCCTGATAGCCCAGGAGTAAACTATCTGGGAGGCAATTCCATTACCAGCGCATTATCATTCACCTGGTGACTATTGCACACAACGACACAATGATCGTGCTCCCTCTATTCCCAAACAATGGGACGGAAATAATCAGACCAACATCTCATTACAAGATGAGCATTACAAGGGGACTTCTATTACTCTTAAAATAAAACATGATTATAAACATCTTCATGATAATACAAACACCACCACCACCATCCACTACCATCCACTACCACGCACATCTTTGGTCTCCCATGCATTTTTGTTTTGAATTCATGAATCGCAGTATATATGGAGATAATTGTCTCTTTTCTGTTTATTCCCCACAGTATTTTAACACATTACAATTTTCGTCTTCACACGCTCTATCATCTTAATAGGTACTGCGTTTCATTCTGCAGCGATGAGCTGTCTCTGCGCAATTAAGTGGTGGTGGGGAGTCTCATTTCTTTCCAAAAAAAAATATTTTTAACAAAAGATATAGATCTATTAACCAGACCAGCCTGGCAAGTGTGACATCTGAAAGAACACAATGTATGTAAATAGCTGCCTGGAATAGATTTCGATCTACCTTTTTTCTAATGGTTATATAAGAATGGGGGAGGTGTGTAGTGACGAGGCTTGCACGGAGAGAGGCTCAGCGAGTCGGGTTTCAAGGCAACTCCTGTGCTCTAGTACACGACACAGCCCCAGGAGTACTGTTGATTATCTCCAACAACAAACGTACGCATTCACACACACACACACACACACACACACACACACACACACACACAGAGTACCGTTGATTATCTCCAACAACACACGTACACATTCACACACACACACAGAGTGCTGTTGATTCTCTCCAACAACACACGTACACATTCACACACATTCACACACACACACACAGAGAGTACTGTTGATTATCTCCAACAACACACGTACACATTCACACACACACACACACAGAGTACTGTTGATTATCCCCAACAACACATGTACGCATTCACACACACACAAAGTACTGTTGATTATCTCCAACAACACATGTACACATTCACACACACACACACACACAGAGTACTGTTGATTATCTCCCACAACACACGTACACATTCACACACAGAGTACTGTTGATTTTCTCCAACAACACATGTACACATTCACACACACACATAGCGGGGAA
>NC_045164.1:28534239-28541739 GCF_900700415.2 Clupea harengus
GATGACTGATGTGGTAAAGCAAGAACGTAAGTACTTTCAAACCTCAAATGTCAACCCTAAGGTTAGTTCTGACAAAAGAGTTTTCATCCCGTCAGATCGAGTGCAAGGCTCAACACAGACTCACCTCACCTTAACATAAAAGGACTTCAGTTTCAAAGGTCTCCTTACCAAGACAAAACAAAAGACCATTATTTCAAGGGTGTTGCAGGTAGTGTCCTGTCACTTTCAAACAACTGATAGTCATTTCATACGATGTATTAGTGCATGAAGAATTAACTGCACAAGAGGAGGACACCCCCCCCCCCCCCTCACCCCCTAAAAAGCAGTCTCAACAAAAGATCACATTGGCGAGTCTTTTAGATCTCAAGCAGCCGCCCTCAGAGGGGTGAGTGACTGTCAGCTCAGTTTAGGTGCTACCTGTCAGACAACAAACATATGCACACACTTGACGAACGACATGCCGACACATTGCTCCATGCTATCTCCCCAAACACCAAAAGGCCTGCCAGCCCGACTCTGAGCATCACATCCATCATACATACACACCTGACTGGCTCCCCCTTAACATCTCACCTTATGGATGCTTAAGTCCTGCTTCACATGAAGCACACCTGCATTTTACTGCACAGAACTATGAATTCAATGATTTCCAATGCATGAGACACATGGGTGTAACTACCAGTTTCAGCTGTTTGTCTTGAATTCTACTTAAAGCAGAATATAAATTCACCGCGACCTCAGGCCTACCTGCGTGTGTGTGTGTGTGTGTATGTGTCCTGTGTCGCCTCCATATATGCACGTGTGTGTTCCAGTGTGTCGTGTGTGTGCCATTAAAAACCTGACAAAGGTCTTAATTAATTAATGAATTTGTGTATGAGTGTTTTTCATCACTTCATCATTATTCTACTTCATCCATGGGTTATATGGAGAAGAAGTTATATGTAATCATTAAACAATATAATATATAATATAATAATAATAATAATATAATTATTAATTATTATATGTAATTATTAAACAAGGCTTTCTGACACTGCACCTAAATGCTGGAGAAGAGAAATGTGGTCGTTGGCAGGAATAAGGGGATTGTAACGCATACTTAAGCATCACCAAGCTATGCCCTCTGCTGACAAGTGTAATCCTCACCGACAAGCAGTTCTGAGCGCTAGCACTGCCTCTCGCTCTTTCACAAAGAGAAGTTGGGAGGTTTGCTGCTTTAATCAGTCAAACAGCAGAATGAAAGGTTCAAATACTAATCGCCTTGGCCAACAAAAGGGGTCTTAAGGTTTTGGCATTACTAAGTCCCCTGATCACTTCCTCCGAATCCTGTTAAACAGCCGTCAAAAGGTAGACAAGCTGTCAGAGAAACCCTAACCCTGTCAGAGAAAAAAAGTTACTTTTTTCATTTATTTTTGTCTATCCTGGGATTGTCTGTGTGTGTGTCTGTGTGAGTGTGTGTGTGTGTGTGTCTGTGTGTGTGTGTGTGTGTCTGTGAGTGTGAGAGAGAGTCTGTGTGTGTGTGTGTGTGTGTGTGTGTGTGAGAGAGAGTCTGTGTGTGTGTGTGTGTGTGAGAGAGAGTCTGTGTGTGTGTGTGTGTGTGTGTGTGTGTGTCTGTGTGTGTGTGTGTGTGTGTGTGTGTGTGTGTGTGTGTGTCTGTGTGTGTGTGTGTGTGTGTGTGTGTGTGTGTGTGTGTCTGTGTGTGTCTGTGTGGTGTGTGTGTGTGTGTGTGTGTCTGTGTGTGTGTGTGTGTGTGTGTGTGTGTCTGTGTGTGTGTGTGTGTGTGTGTCTGTGTGTGTGTGTGTGTGTGTGTGTGTCTGTGTGTGTGTGTGTGTGTGTGTGTCTGCACTAAATAGGGGAGGTGGCCACACTGCTCCAACTGGCATGGTTGGTGGAATGAACTACCAGAGCAGGGGCACACACACACACACACACACACACACTACCAGAGCAGGGGCGTCCCTCTCTACCTTCAAGAAGCTTTTGAAGACCCAACTCTTCAGAGAGCACTTCCCGTCCTAACTGGCACTTCGACTAGTGCGTAACTTGCAATTACAGCAGTTACATTTCTGCACTTCTTTTTTTTTTTATTTCATTTTGTTATATTTCTTATGTAAAGTAGTATTTATTTATTGTTACACCAGGTTCTATTGCTCGTAGCTTGACTATTCTCTCCCTTGTACGTCGCTTTGAACAAAAGCGTCTGCTAAATGACTAAATGTAAATGTAAATGTAAGGCATACCACTTGACTTGAATTAGAAGTACATTATATATATTAAATATACTCACACACGTACGGCACACAGTTAGCTTCTGGGAGCACATTTGATGTGTGATTTTCACAGGTTCACCCGTCATCACCACCATACCCTCCACCATATGTGTGATGACCTCATTCACCACCTCTAGAATACTACACCTGTCCTCCAAGCATCTGATGATATATATATATATATATACATCACCAGATCTGCTTGTTAAACAGGACATGATCGCAGCCAGCAGTCACATGTTGCGGAGATGCCTACAGAAACTCAGCCAAGGAGTCCTATGATTCGCATCATACCATTATAATGCAACGCGCTATGCAGCTATTACCTAAGCTTGTAAAACAAAATACAAAATTCAGAAAATAGGTTTGGATGTAGCGATCCAACGATCACGCCAAGGACCACTGCAGCCCTTACGCCTCCATTTACAGTGCCAGGCCTTGATGCTGGAATCAGATTTTATTTAAAAAATGGCTTTGATACTGTATATATTTTTTGTGCTGGCGTTCCTTTAGCTTGCATGGAATGTTTACACCATAAACAAGTGCGTGGCCATTACCATCAACACACACACACACACACACACACACACACACACACACACACACACATGTGCATAGTGAGTGGCCATTACCATCAACACACACACACACACACACACACACATGTGCATAGTGATAGTGAGTGGCCATCAACACACACACACACACACACAAACACAGGTGTGCATAGTGATACAGGCTGAGGAGAGTCTCATCTTTTCATCTGTTGTGAAGCAGTGGTCTGATTGATTATTGATTGATTATTGAGCAGTGGCCTGATTGATTATTGATTATTGAGCAGCGGTCTGATTGATTATTAAACAGTGGTCTGATCAGTTTTATGCCGTACTTTATTAGCCTCTGGTATTCCTCAATGACTAGTACAATGTTTATTTCTTTAGTTGTCCACCGACCTATACTCCAACTTGGCAGATACATATTGTATCCAACCTCAAAACTAAACCATAGCATGGTGTTTATATCATGTCATCTGTGTCAGTTATGCGGAAACAAATGGTGTTAGGTCACATCAAAGGGGTAATACAAATGCAACCTAAATGTTACTGTAAAACACACACACACACACACACACACACACACACACACACACACACACACACACACACACACACACACACACACACACACACAAACACACACACACACACACACACACTCTGTTCGAGTCCTTGCAACACACACACACACACTGCTTGAGTCCTTGCAATGCCTAATGCATTAAGCTTTTGCCATTTTGCAAGCTCAAATTGCAAGTGAAAAGCTAATTATCTGGTGTTTCAAACCAGCGAAACTGAATAAAACAATTCCAAGACAGTTTGGCCTGGTGCATTTAATGAGAATAGACACAAAACTAGAATTGGCAAGAATTGCAGCTCTTTCCTCTGTTAAACTGTCATGAACACCAGAGCAACAACCCCAGAGGATTTCCCTTCCATAATTAAAGAGAGCCCATTTCCATATTCTTTAGAGGAAAAAAAGCCATCAGACTAAAAAGTCCACTAATTTAGCTCCACCTTCATTCACCCTCTGGACCAATGAGCTTTAAGCTCCACCTGTTACACGCCGCTCCATTCACCCTTTGGACCAATGAGCTTTAAGCGCCACCTGTACACATTATGACTCTCCATCCTCTGTCCCGTTCATGACGCCACGGAATGAAAATGAGGCCAGAGCTACACGTGCAACCATGACAACCGAACACAACATGAGGGTTAGACTTAACCATGTTCCGAACACAACATGAGGGTTAGACAACATGAGGGTTAGAGGGTTAGACAACATGAGGGTTAGACATGAGGGTTAGAGAGTAAGTTCACCTCACTGGGTCTGTTCTGTTCACCTGAAGTGTTTCGCTGGTGTTGACAAACAAACAATGTTATAGGTGCTAGCATAGCATGTGCTAGCATCTGGTCTCGTCGTGATGGCACTGCTGCAGCGATAATCTTCCCTTCGTTGTAAGGCCGAGGCTGTTACTGTAAGGTCATTTAGCTATTAGTTATGCAAGAAATACAGCTTCAACGTGACCTAGCTAGCAACAGTAAAGAATGCTTTTCTGTCATCCCAAAACGCTTGAAAAGAGTGAGGTCATACACTGCAAGAGTAAAAATGTTTTTGTGGAAGCCCACATCGTTTTTCCCTGCAACAAAAAAGAAAAGGTCATTCTAGGCTCAACTGCACAACCCTTTGCTTTCGCTGCGTTCACGGCTGCAAGCTAGCAACCTTTTCTTTGTGCTATCTGGTATGAATGACAGAACTGTCATTTCTTTTCAGGTCGACGGTTCCTCAGCAGAATAGTTTGACTGATCATTTATTTTCAAAGCTGCAATCGTAGCCTACAGTACATCCGACGAGTAGGTCTTGGACTTCACATTATCTCCCCCTCCCATGTCAAAGACCTTCCTATTCCACTTTCATGAGGACGATTTACTGTAAGCACAATTGGGAAAGAATGTTCCATCTTTCAAGTGGACTGTATCCTCAAGTCCAAACACCGTGGACCCAGCAGCACCAGCGGCACCAGCCAAGATGTGCGACGCAACAGAGAGGTTGAGGAAGACAGAATTAGAAAAGAAACAGAGAGGTTGAGGAAGACAGAATTAGAAAAGTGTTGCTGTTTCATGGGGTCTGCCAAGTCAGCATTTCCACCAACTCCCCCTCTGGCCAGCCTTCTGCTAACTCTGCCAGGCAGGGAGGAGGGGGGGTGGGGGGGGGTGAAAGGGAGCTCACAGGAAGTGAGGCGGTATCTGCGGACAGCACACTTATAGCACCCCACCTTATAGGAGCAGACCTGCGGTGGCCCAGTGTACCTGCACTCTAGCCTACTACAGAGACTCTGCATCAACACTATTCATTTGGTGCACACTGGTGTAGTATTTGGCTTCTGCCCTTGCTTGGTGTACTTAGACAGCAGTTCAGATGATGCACGCCTGTTACGCGGGGAGCCGCATTGTGCGCTTGCTCTCCCTACCGCTCTCTCTGTTCCCCTCTACAGTTCAGATGATGCACGCCGCAGACGCAGACGCAGACGCACACAGGGGGGTGAGTGTAGGATTGTGTCTGTATTATCACGCTGGAGATTTTCTACACGAAACAAAGCACCAATCTGAAATTCCAATGCACTCATGCAGACACAAGGGAGTCTGTTGATTATCATCAACATGTGTGGCCAGCACATGGGACTATGCCATCATCACATATCCCCTAGATAGATGCAGTGAAGAGAAAAAGAAAAACACATCACAATGATCCAAAACACCTCGAAACTCATATCAACTCAGTGCTCACATTAGCTGGACTGGATCCTATTCATGCCAAAGCTATTGCCAACGTTTCACTCAGTCAGTCTGCACACACAAGATCAATCTCATGTCTTTTGTACCTCAATTCAAACAGCGTTCATTCAATCTAAAATGAATACTCTAAACTGTCCCCATCAGACTTCTGGCAGCAGCTCCAAAGAGGAAGTAGATGGCACTTACCTTATACAGGGTCAGGGGCAGAGGGTATTTTTGAAGATTCCATACTACTAATGCAAGTGTTCAGGCACTGAGTGTGAGACACTGGTGATCCTAATACTACATAATGATGAATATAGCTTAAATAACAGCTATTGTTCCACTAAAATTGCCTTAGCACTTTGAGCTGCATTCTTTTGCATGAAAGGTGCTATATGAATAAAGTTTTATTATTATTATTATTATTATTATGTCAAGAAAATCACATGTAATTTAACAGTTATTGTATAACATTTGATGACAAGAAAAAAATAAGACATGTTTTATGTCTAACGCAGTGTATGTGAGGTAGCTTACCTGGGAATTAAGCTATGCATTTGTCATTTAACAATCTTTTTATTGCACCTTTCTTACCTGGCATTGAAGGATGATATTTGCTGATTCCATACCATATAATACACACACACTGCAGAGTATACATAGGAGCTACGCTCAGCAGAACCAACAGCAGCACTGCAGTGGAAACACTTGAATTTCTCCTTGGGTTTTGAATTTTAACACCGTATGCCAATTAACCTTTTCAAATACTTTGATTTTTTAGCGAGAATAGGGATTCAGGGCATTCAAGTTTTCCAACATTTGTTATGTAAGCATAGCAGCAAGAACATTTGACTCTAAACCTTGATGTGACTTTAAAAGATACATTTCATTTTCTATCTTGTGTATGCAAATTCAATTTTATACACAAATATGTAGCATATATAGTATAAGCTCGAAGGACAATACAGGCCCGTGAGGGGGGCCTACTTCTTGCAGTCAAACGGTAGGAAAAGAGTCAAATGGTGATGTTTCCGACAACCACTTACCCTTTGCATGGGGGTAGCAGTTCAGAGAAGGCAACAGATGCCCATCAACGACCAAGAGAGGCTTTCACCTTCTTCCACACCCGTTCGGCAAAAGAGAGAATGGTTACCAGCAGAGCGGCAGCACCAACGCACAGGTTTCGTTTGTCGACCAATAACCAAAGAGAGTCCCCATGTGTGATGTCATTTGTGATTCACATGCATCAAGCAGCACGGAATGGGATTGTCCACTCCAGTCATTTGGACTCAAGAAAAGCAACACCTACCTTTCCACAGCACAGCAACAAACATGTTGTGTACACACACACCCAACAACCAGACATCTGAGTGAGGTTATATTTCACAGACATGTGCATCGGACCAGACATGGAGAGCATTGCATTGCATTCAGGTCAACAATTTACATTACAGTGAAGAGGGTGAACCAACGAGTAGGAAGAAGAAGAATGTTTGGTACCTCTGTTTTTACCTACAAAGTTGGATGAAATGATTCCATGGAGAGAGAGAGCATATTCCAGACAACAAAAAGAAGAAACAGAGGGAGAGGGGGTTGGGGAGGGGAGGGGAGGAGAAAAACACTAATAAGACTTATGAGGGATGTTCAGTATGGTGCAGACATTAGGTGAAGAAACGGCATGGTGTGGAGGGGGGGGGGGGGAGGGGGGGGGGGGGCGAGGGGGGCTGGCCTGTCTACGTGTCTATCTGGGGGGTAACGGAAGTGGGGGGGGGGGGGGCGTTTGGGGGTCCCTTCCCAGCTGCATGCTAAGTCACTCTCCTTTGCTTTGAGACGAGGCGAAGGCAGTGCTAATACTGTATGTCACTCATGTTCACTGGCGCATCGCTGACAGGCAT
>NC_045164.1:28546739-28571739 GCF_900700415.2 Clupea harengus
CTTAAATTGAAGCCAAAGACATCTTGACTCAACACAACCCCCCCCCCCCCTCATCCTCAGCTAAGACACACATTTCTACCCCCCCCCCCCCAAAACATTGATCAAAAGTGCTAACAGCATGTATCTATTCATAAAGTGCAGAGACTAGCTTTTCAAACACCATCTCAAATCATCCATAAAAGCCATCCAAACGGCCTTGTGCCATCAGAAAGAGCTCCTGTGGCCCTGTGACACGAAGGTCTATCCAAAAGATGATGTGTGTCCTTCAAAGGCACCCAAACACGACTCTCTAAGGATGGGACTGTGACATTCAACTCTCGTTTCGGCTCTGTGAACAAACATCACAGCACCCAGCAGCACCTCCATTCACTTCTTCCCCTAGGGGGCGCTGCACTGAACACATGAGAGTGACGATCCTTGACGCCACCGACATCTTTTCTATGAACACATGAGAGTGACGACCCTTGACGCTACACTGAACACATGAGAGTGACGATCCTTGATGCTATCGACTAGGGATGGGCATAATTAATCGACGATCGATTAATTGATCATTAAGAATTTCCTCGATGAAATTATTTTTTCATCGATTAAAACTAATGCATGTTCTGTTGCGTAGTGTGCGTGTAATTTATTTATTTTAGGGCTGTCAAAGTTAACACGTTATTCTATGAGATTATTGTGGCCGAGATTAATGCAATAAAATATTTGAACGCAGTTAACGCAACGTTGTTTACTTCCGGTGCGCGTTGACCCATGGCACGAAACTGCCGCGTGTCTGCAAGTCAGTTAGATAGAAGAGACCGAGACGGTAGTTGAAGATAGAGAGAGCTGAGGGATTGTTGGGCGGAAAGTTTCTGTTTAAGAGGCAAAATGACAGAACAATCGACAAAACTAAAGTTGTATGTAGCATTTGTCAAGCTGAATGTAGCTATTACAGAAGCAGCTCGTCTTTAAGTTATCACCTTAATGCAAAGCACCCGACAGAAAGCAGTCCCAGGTTAGATGGTCGCCAACCCACACTCCACGACTTCTCTAGGAAATTAACTAGACCAGTCCGTGGAAAGGTTACCAACGCTGTAGCAGTTTAGGTTGCCGGTGACTGTCGGCCCATCAACATAGTTGAAGACGGTGGGCTGACTGAGGTGATTCGAATTGCTTCAGGGTACAATTCTTACGATTTACCGTCGAGGGGCACCATTGTGTCTCGCATATATTCCTTCTATGACGGCGAGAGAGCACGAAAAAAATGCAATTGAACAACAGTGTAAAATACACGCTGTCTGAAGTGATTACTCGTTAATTTATAAGATTTAGTCTTGAGAAGAAAACAAACTTTTAATCACAATGAATCTAAATGAATGAATTTCAAAATGTGAGATTAATTAGTTAGAGAGAAAAAACAAGTTGTGTTTATGAGCACCGGCTTCTAGCTGTCGGCTCCGCTGCTTAAGAGTACAGCAGCGCATATTTTCAAGTGTAACCATTGAACGGATCCCGTTTTACTGCCACAAGAGTTGTCCATCTTGTAAGTTTAACTGTTCATCTTGTAATAAAGATCTCAATGAGGAAACACGCTGTGTTTTTTTTCTATTTTCACTGCATTTTAATATAGCCTATAAATAGTGAATTTTAATATAAAAATATTAATGATTAATCGAAAATCGATCGTTAATTCTCCCGACGATCGATTAAGACAATTTAATCGAATGCCCATCCCTACTATCGACATCTTTTCTATGCGTCTCTCAGTGATGGCGTAGTGGGGAGCACATTCTGATGGCTTAGCTCATAAACAGCCAAAAAGAAAATGGCCCCAATTTAAGTGAGAGCCAGCCCAGAAAGATGACACTGACCTGTTTCTGGTCTCGCCTGCATAACACCACCACATTAATAAGATACACCAAGAGGAGTTTATAGGACTGTTTCTGGTCTCGTCTACATAACACCACCACATTAATAAGACTGTTTCTGGTCTCGTCTACATAACACCACCACATTAATAAGTTACACCAAGAGGAGTTTATCGGACTGTTTCTGGTCTCGCCTACATAACACCACCACATTAATAAGACTGTTTCTGGTCTCGTCTACATAACACCACCACATTAATAAATTAACCCAAGAGGAGTTTATCGGACTGTTTCTGGTCTCGTCTACATAACACCACCACATTAATAAGACTGTTTCTGGTCTCGCCTACATAACACCACCACATTAATAAGACTGTTTCTGGTCTCGTCTACATAACACCACCACAATAATAAGACTGTTTCTGGTCTCGTCTACATAACTCCACCACATTAATAAATTAACCCAAGAGGAGTTTATAGGAAATGCTCACAATCCTTGTATACATCGTCGAGCTGCGGTTTAATCATAATTAAATGGGCGCCGTCAGCTTAATTCCTAATTAGGGAGAGCTGTGTATAATACATAAACATTATACAGTCGTTTTTAGTATGCATCTGCAGGTACTGCAGAGTTATGCCAGACATTTAATGCTAGCTGCATACCCTACATGAAAGAATGTGATTTTGTTTTAAGAATAACTCTGCCACTATATCAGCAATCTATATGCATAGACCACATTACTGAATCACCAGTAATGAGTTCAGTGACTGAATGCAAACATTGTGTATGATGGCTGTTGAGTCAATGTATATACTAACAGTGGCCTACATGTATATACTAACACTGGCCTACATGTATTCTGAAAAACATCCAGAAACAAAGAAATCATTTTAGGGTAAAACTGTCTCTCTGAAATGTCTAGGCTCAACTAAAGTTTCAAATAAAGCAACTGCATGAATTTCATTTAAGCCATTGATTGTACGCAGCACTGATTCAATAAAGTAAAATAAAAAATAAAGTGATAAATCTAAAATGAAGATTCAAACCCTGCTATGCAGCTGAGGGAGAAGTCTAACATGATGAACGAAACACCACAGGCTGCGCACTCTGTTCATCTACATTCACCCGAGCCCCACACCTGGCCCACACCTGGCCCACATCTGGCTGCACACTCAGGCTGTTCATCTACATTCACCCGAGCCCCACACCTGCCCCACACCTGCCCCACACCTGCCCCACACCTGGCCCACACCTGCCCCACACCTGCCCCACACCTGGCTGCACACTCTGTTCATCTACACTCACCCGAGCTCCACACCTGCCCCAGGAAGGCTGTGGAGAATATGCCCTCACACACACACACACACACACACACACACACACACACACACACACACACACACACACACACACACACACACACAGGACACACACACACACACACACACACACACACACACAACACACACACACACACACACACACACATACACTCCTTTGGATATGAATATGCCCTCTGGTATTTTACACCCCCCTGATATTTTCTCCAAAGAGGTCTTCACAGTCACGCTATATTAAGACAAAAACCCTGTCTCCATTCTGTGTTCACCATTTCAGCCCCTTCATTACAAATGGTAACGGCCTCACACACACACACACACACACACACACACACACCCGCCTCACACACACACACACACAACGGCCTCACACACACACACACACACACACACACACACACAACGGCCTCACACACACACACACACACACACACACAGGCCTCACACACACCCGCCTCACACACACACACACACACACACACACACACCCTCCTCTATGCCACACACTGCGCTCAGCAGCAGCAGAGACAATAATCTAAAGGGAGACAAATGCTCGTTGGAGTAAGCAGCAAAGGTCAATGCTACCATTCAGACGATGGATCAATCTGCTGTTAAATTACAATTTAGCCAAAATCAAGACTAATGAGCAGGAGCGCGAGCCCATCCTTCAGGCGTACGCTTGTCTGCTAATGCCCCCAGCTAATGCACCCAGCTAATGCCCCCAATGCCTGTATGCCTTGACGCTGGTAGCATGTCGCAGCTAACCAGCCTCACCGATTCCTCTCAAAACACAATAAACTTGGAGAGAGAGAGAGAGAGAGAAAGCAAGAGGCTAAGTGACCAGCCGCCCTGATGGGAATTGATTAGACCTGCTGTGATAGTACTCTGGTTTGGTGTGAGATTAACCACTGGCACCCTGTTGAAACTGTTAGCATCTTTCTGCGCGCCGCGGGCAGCGGGGGTCTCTGTCAGCGTGTCTTTGTCTCTGCACACACCTCTAAATCCCCCCTGTCCCTCGCACTCGTTTACCTTTTTTCACACGTCATCGCTCATAGCCCAGCGTTGTTCACACACACACAGCCTTGCATATTCCTCTGCTTAGACCCTCAAACCAGATCCAACCGGATTCCACAGCTCACAACCGCTTGACAAAGACCCATATCCCTCATGGTCCCCCCTTCATCTAAGGACCACCTCAGGCCACATCAGCCAACACACCATCGCTGCCCAGAAAGAACCTAGTGGTAAGTAGCAGTCTAACCCTGCCCTCCATCACTGGGACACAGTCTCCTCCATCTAACACAGTCTTCTCCATCTAACACAGTCTTCTTCATCTAACACAGTCTCCTCCATCTAACACAGTCTTCTCCATCTAACACAGTCTTCTTCATCTAACACAGTCTTCTCCATCTAACACAGTCTTCTCCATCTAACACAGTCTTCTTCATCTAACACAGTCTTCTCCATCTAACACAGTCTTCCCCATCTAACACAGTCTTCTCCATCTAACACAGTCTTCTCCATCTAACACAGTCTTCCCCATCTAACACAGTCTTCCCCATCTAACACAGTCTTCTCCATCTAACCCCCCACACACACACACACACACACACACACACACACACACACACACACACACACACACACACACACACACAGTCTTCCCCATCTAACCCTGCCCTCCACCACTGGGGCACACAGGGGATTGCGGGAGCAGATGGGCACACAAGCCCACTTCTTTCCTTTTTTTTTTTTCCATCTTGTGGGTTGGACTGACCCACCAGGGTAATCACAGTGGAGCTATAGTTCTAATAACCTTAATCCTGGGATTGAGAATATCTAGGATAGTATTACGGATGTGAAATAAATCTTCCTTCCGTTTTTTTTCCTCTTTTTTTTCCTCCATGGGCCATCTCTGATAAACACACGCATGCCATGCGCCGCCTTGCGAGGGGATTACAGCAACAACAAAACGAGGGCTCTTAAGTTATTCCTGCATATTTCAGACACACTGAGCAGGCTATAAATGGGAGCACAATTGGGTTATCTCATTATACTCGGGGGCCTGTGTTGTTGTAGTTCAAATTCATCTTATCTAAGCGAAGAAACGCAAACAATAGAGGCTGGTTTATCCTAGTAACAGCGTGTTAACAACACACTTAAAAAAAAAGATCAAAGTCAGTCATTATAAGAATATCGTATTTGCTTTTGCCAGGAAGTAATTTATGAAATGACATAACGGAGGCTAACGTTGTCAATATCACCCCACGAGTCTGTCCTTCCTGTGTTTTGGTAATCAACAGCATTTCCTAAATTCCTACGGTTGTAATACAGGACATTTGCAGCTGTTATGGCAAAGCCAGTGTTTGTGCACTCTCAAGTGTAAAATGTAATGCACAAAGGCTGATGTCAGTGAACATTTCTGTCTCATTCTACGACTGTGGACGCTAGGAACCTCCCCATACAGATGTCAAAGTGCATGAATGTCAAAGGTAAAACAACATCCTGCAGTCCGCAGTGTCAAACTGCCACGAGAGCTAACACAAGGCTCCACATGTCAAAGGTCTACTGAAACTGAATATCATGCAGGGCCCAACAAGACCTTGAATACTTTGGGCTCAATGAATGAATGCACTTCACCCTTAGTCTGAGTGGGGGAAATCATTAAATCAGCTATTTCACTGAATTCCTTGTAGTAAGAGGACTATCTCTGCCAGCTCACTGCCTGTATGCTTACTGGTTGCAGGATTTCTCATTTGACAATTATTCCGGTCTGAACCAAATTAATTTGAGGGATTAACTTTAAAAGGAAACATTCTATTTCTATACTACAGATTATTTTGAGACCCATTCCACTTGTAGAAGTCAATATGTCAATATTAAATGAGGAGTATACAGTCAGACGTTAATAAATAAATTCCTTTAGCCTTGTGGCTTTGTGAGATTTTGATAAAAGTAACAGTGCTTTTCTACAAGCTGTGAAAATACTGTACTGCCAAAACCATAGAGTTTCCAACACTAATGATACAGCTATGGCATGGAAAGCTGTTAGCCCATGTTTAGCATCAAATGCACTTCAGTATTGACTGCCTGTTTTTTTTTTCCACAGCTGAGATCCATTTGTGTTAGTGAGTTCTTGGGCACAAGATAAACTAATCATGGTGTTAGGAGCTGTGTCTGTTGGTCAGTGTGTGAACATGTGTGTGTGTGTATGTTGGTCAGTGTGTGAACATGTGCTTGTGTGTGTGTGTGTGTGTGTGTGTGTGTGTGTGTGTCTGTTGGTCAGTGTGTGAACATGTGCTTGTGTGTGTGTGTGTGTGTGTGTGTGTGTGTGTGTGTGTGTATGTTGGTCAGTGTGTGAACATGTGCTTGTGTGTGGTTTGTGTTGTTGTCTCCCAGGAGACAGGATGCTGAGACTCCACTTTCCTTCTTGGAGTGGGGTAGTCACTACAGATCACACACACATTTGCACGCACACACACACACACACACACACACACACACACACACACACACACACATTTGCACGCACACACACACACACACACACATTTGCACGCACACTCACAAACACACACACTTGCATGCACGCACACACACACACACGTACTCCCGTTGACAGTCAAGTGCAGTTGTATTTAAAACAAGACCGAAAATCCCCAGGGAAAATCCCTCTAATCTTTTGAATCCGATATCTGTCTGCGGGCTCAGAGAGACAGCAGTATACTGGTAATCTCGCTGCATTGAGGGAGGAGACAGCACGACTCTTACAGACAGACAGACTGACACTCTCGGAGTACACACACACACACACACACACACACACACACACACACACACACACACACACACACACACACACACACACACACACACACACACACACACACACACACAAACACACACACACACACACACACACACACACACACACACACTCACAGACCCGGCCTTACATGGGTAGACAAGCTTTTACGGAGGGGGATAGGCATCACAAATACAAGGAGCACTGGGATCTTTATTTATTTAGTTTCTGTCCCGACCGAGCCAAACATTTCCATGTTTCTCTTATTGTGGTTTATCTGCCTTTTTGAGCGAGATCAAAATATAACGCCTGGAAATCTTTAAGGTCAGAGAATCTAGCAGGCCCCCTAAAATAACTAGCCTGACTCGCTCCCACAAGCACTGTCTGATAAAAGGGAATTTATGTAAGAGAAAATGTATTATTCACAAAGTGAATACATATATATAAAAAAGTTATCGATTAGATTCACACATTGTACCCACTCTACTAGGACAACCACTTTTGATAAAGATAAATAACAGGCTCTCTTCCGGCATCAGACCTTAAGGTCATACTCTTAAGTTGCGTGGCACCAGAAAGTAACTGCACATTGATACATAATCCATGTTTCCGGGGCTCAGTGGCATATAGGATCAGGGTGCTGTTGCACCGCGGCTTCAGTCATCACAGCTCAAGCCCAAAGACAAGCTTCACTCCAGGCAGTCTGTTTAGAGTTTGCAAGAACAATTGTCCGTGTAAGCTGACACTGACTGGGCAGTGAATATCACACGTGCCTCGATTGCATTGTGCTCCTGACAATAAACAAAAGGACACAGCTTGTTACAGTACATGCATTAACCTTGCGTGGCCCTCTAAACCTGTCCACACACAGAGAATGATAAGGCATTGATCGCCTTTTGTGCTGCTTTTCTCTGTGCCTCTCAACTAAAGAGGAGCAGGGACAGCGTCTTGGACAGGGACCGGCTCAGAAAAATTATGTTATTACACCACATAAAATGTAGAATGGCAATATAAGCATCCCTACCACACACACACACACACACACACACACACACACGGATGTGTGCAGAAAAGGAAGCACAGGCACACATGAACACTACATCCACACACACAAATGTGCACAAACACACATACGCAGAAGCACACACACACATACACTAATGTGCACAAACACACATACCCAAACACACACACACACACACACACACACACACACACACACACAAGAAGGTGCACAAACACATATACGCAAAAGCACACAAATAAAAGGTACGTGGGTTCAGCAGAAAAGGTCAGCTCGGACAGTTTGGTTCGTCGCAAACGTAGAAAAGAGATAATGCACCAGATTCCATTTCATTATGTTCAAAAAGTGAGTCATATTGTGGATCCGTGTGATTTGTGTAATGAGAGGCTCAGCCAAAAGGACTTCACAAACACAGAAGAGTGCATCTAAATAATTGTTCCTACCAAACAAAAGGATTTGTGTTAATGTGAGCACCCAGGGGTAAGGGGGGGGGAGGCAGTGCAAATCCAGTAATCCCTTCATCTGATCAAAGTAATGAAAAAAAAAGCTTTTAAATTATTTAATGGAAGGGTACAAAAATCATGTTTCAAAAACTGACAGGAGACTATAGTATGTCCTTGTTCCCCACACACACGTCACACAAACACACACACACACACACACACACACACACACACACGTCACACACACACACACACACACACGTCACACACACACACACACACACACACACACACACACACACGTCCAATGAGAGCAGAGGCCTCCAACATAAGGTGACCTCACAAACTCAATACGCGTGCTCACTATGCATAGCTGCAGTGTGCGGCTGGACTGTGGAGTGGGAATTCATTTTTGCCAGCGATTGATTTCCTTCAGTGACATGAATCTTGATGTATGTTTTATGACGGGCGTTTTCACAAAGTCCTTTCGGCAGCATGAATTTATGAGATTTTTTTTCCCAACATCACTATCTGCAAACGTGTCATAATTCAGACATTTAGCATTGATGACAAACAAGAAAAATTGCACTACAATGCAAAATGAACAGCACAGACCTCAGACCTGTTCAAAGTCCCACCTCGGCAGTGCCAGCTCGGTGAGGCCCAGCCCCACGGCTAACTTCACGATTCTAAATCTATCTGTGTGGCAAACTGAGTCTGTGGTTATTGCCAAATTAGTAGGGACGTCCCTCTCTACCTTCAAGAAGCTTTTGAAGATCCAACTCTTCAGAGAGCACCTCTCTTCCTAACTGGCACCTTGACTAGCGCTTAACTTGCACTTCAGCAGTTACATTCCTGCACTTCTTTTTCCTTTCTAGGTCGTTTTTCTAATTCTTATGTAAAGTAGTATTTATTGTTACACCATGTTTTTTTATTGCTCTTAGCTTGACTGTTCTCTCCCTTGTACGTCGCTTTGGACAAAAGCGTCTGCTAAATGACTAAATGTAAATGTAAATGTAGTAATATTACTGAGCAGTGCCATAGTGTTTCTGGAAACTCACATTGTGTGTCATGTAAGTCTCAACTTGAACGAGGGCTGCCAAGAATAAGAGGTTTAAATACAACTACAATACAACAAGCATTAGTGCAATGATACACCAATAATGCAATTGGCACTAAGTAATGCCTATTAACGGTGCCTGTGATGTACATAGTGGGTAGAGGGCTTTGACATCATATTCCAGAGGTGGCTATGTAGGTGAAACAAATAAAGTGCCTAGATAATTAATCTGCCATATATAATGACCAGTAGATGAGCACACAAGACGAGTCATTCATTTACAGGGAGAATGAACGCATTTACACGGATTAGCTTCATGCTGTTAGAGGCGGCTGGCTGATGCGCTCTGGATGGTTTTGTCATTGTGTTTCACAATATGTGTTTCACAGACAGCCTTAATTAACGCATCATCGGTGGCACAAATGCAGTCAGATTTTGAGACTGATGGACTCTCAATTGGGATCTAATATTCCGTGTCAACGTAACATAATGTAAATGGCCATCTCTAAACCTAGGACCAAGTCCCTGTCTGGAGTCTGCCCCACAAGCTGGTCTGATGCATCTGGACCAGGTCTCTGTCTGGAGTCTGCCCCACAAGCTGGTCTGATGCAGTCTGGACCAGGTCTCTGTCTGGAGTCTGGAGTCTGCCCCACAAGCTGGTCTGATGCAGTCTGGACCAGGTCTCTGTCTGGAGTCTGCCCCACAAGCTGGTCTGATGCATCTGGACCAGTTTGGGCTCCAACTGGGAGGTTTTTTGTTTTGTTATTTCTAATTATTTCAGCTGAGTTCATTTTCAGATAAGGTGTGTTCAGTGTTTTAATTTCAGCTGTTCATTCTGAAATAATGTACCGTTCTCTACAAGCTCACCACTCACCAAGACATTTGGTTTATGTGATCTATGCAGCTTCCAAAGTTCATTATGAGTTTGGCTTAATTTAATGGCTGTATGAACACAGCAAATTCACTTGTTGGAAAGGAGGGGAGGATTTATTTTGGCAACACTGTTGCCGACCGAACCATGGCAACTGAATACATTCCAAAAAAGAACATAACAACTGAACCACGGCAACTGAATACATTCCAAAAAAGAACATAACAATGAGCATACATGCATTAACGCTGGCCTGAGTCCCCTCAGACAGAACACTACAATTCTTTAAATTGAAACAGAACTATTATGGGTTTTAAACGTTCAAATAGCGTTTCTTTTTCTCAGAGTGCATCTACCTGGCCAGTGCAGTTCAGCAGAAAGTAATTGGATTGCTGTGTGTGTATATATAAGACACACTAGCTGGGTCCACATCCAACTTTTGAATGCGCATTTTGGCCATTCGAATAAGAAATCCTGACTAGAAACACTTTAAATCTTCTATACCAAACAAAAAGAGAGGGAGCGTGATCCTCACTCAGAAATGTTGGCCATCGATTGGCGGAATATTTAGACAAATGTATATGTTTTCAGAAAGAATTTGCGTAAACCACATGAAGGAAATTAAGATTTCAGAGACATATCATGTAGTTAGTAGGATGACACACAAGACTCTGACGTTAGTCATTTTAATATGCAGTGTGCCAGCAGCTGATATAATAAAATAATAATAATAAAACTTTATTTATATAGCACCTTTCATGCAAAAGAATGCAGCTCAAAGTGCTTATGATATGTGTAGATTCATCAATGGATGATGAGTGAAATCGTTCAGACACAAATATCACACTAAAAATACATATTATTAATCTTTGGTTTGACCTGTGAACCCTCGCTGGGTATTGAGTGTCCATGCTCTGTGCTATATACCATTAGAGGTTTGGCTTTATCTAATCAATACTACCATTAACACCTACACTCACACCTCATTCACCCAAAACTGGGCTCGACTGCCAACTACTGCCACGCAAGCCCATACCCCAGTCGTCAGATTTAGTGTGTATGGTTCACCTTTTTTATTTGTTATTGTTTAATTCATCAAAATGATGTCCTGATATTCGCAAAACACACCATTATTAGGAACAGTTAAATGAGTTACACCTAAATGTGTTGTGAACCAATCTGTCCTATTTTAGAAAACAAGACTAGGATTAAAAGACCTTTAAATTGAACATCTAAATATGACTAGGATTAAAAGACCTTTAAATTGAACATCTAAACATGACTAGGATTAAAAAGACCTTTAAATTGAAGTCACAGGCAGGCTCTCTCTCCGGTCTCCAGCCATGCACACACAATTACAGTCTACCTCTTCTTCCTCTGCTCACTCCCCGCGCCTCCTTCCTCTCCTCGCACTCACACTCTCTGCACTTCAATGTGCCGCTGAAGGACACGAGCGCAGGTTCGACAGAATTGGGTTACATACTGCCGCAGTTCAAAAGACACAGAAATGAACTCCCACACTGCCGCCCGCCCGCCACACTGGATAAGCGACTACAAACGGAACAGAAATTGAGTTTTAATTATGACACTGCCGTCCCTGCGTCAATGTTAAATAGGAGAGTTTGGGGTTTTTTTTGGTTTAAAATGGAGAATAGCAGATTCGATGTTTTGACAGAGTGCTCTTTTCTATGGGCTGCGTTCACAGTTTGACTGTCACGTACACTATTCTTCCGAGTTCTTCTCCAGGTCTGCAGGACTGCTGGGACCTCCAGAGTGTGAAGTGCCCCAACCCTAACCCTTTAAATGCAGGCTTGAATCCCATACCACACTAGGCTGAATTAATGACCAAAAGAAACTGCCATACACATCCATGTCAGGGCCTGGATAAAAAAAACTTCAGGAAAGAACATATTTGGCAATGCGTGTGTGTGTGTGTGTGTGTGTGTGTGATTCCTGATGACTTGGCATTTAATGACATAATTAATTTATGAGATGCTCAGAATAATCCACTACAAAATCCAATTAACTGTGTTACTACTGCGTTGAGCACTTATCAGACCACCTGTCTGGGTTCTGGGTTCTGATCAGCCGATCCACTCTGAGGCACTAATGAGCAGAGTACCTGTACACACACAGACACACACACACACACACACACAGACACAGACACACAGACACACAGACACACAGACACACACACACACACACAGACACACAGACACAGACACAGACACACACACACACACACACACACAGAACGGTACTCTGGCACCCTTGCCGTTTACCCTGCCGCTTATCTTTGATTCATGCGATGACAAACTATCCCTCCAATCAGTCCCTGACGTCTGACATCAGCACCACCAACCAAGTGAAAAGGCCTGACAAAAGATATGATTTAACGCAAAATCTGACATTTCACAGCCTTTTGTTTATCCTATCTTGCATAAGGGCCCCAGAGCATGAATGAGTGGAATAATACGTCATAAGGGGGCCCCAGAACATGAATGAGTGAAATAATACGTCCCTCAACATGTCAACCGCTCTCTGAAGCTGAATATGTCAGGGCAGGATCCTATGACTCACAAGCTTGAATGCCATAATTGTGTCACCTTGCAGAATGTGTTTTAACACACCCACGTCTCACACACACACACACACACACACACACACACACACACACACACACATCCAATGAGAGCAGAGGCCTCCAACATAAGGTGACCTCACAAACTCAATATCAAAACGTCAACTGTAATTGCAGGCTAGCATAACAGGCCATGTATGATGACGAATGAATCACCAGTCCCTCTGTAAGACACACTGAACACACCACTCCAGTCTCAGACTATACTGGGGCTTCTGTAGGACACACTGAACACACCACTCCAGTCTCAGACTATACTGGGGCTTCTGTACGACACACTGAACACACCACTCCAGTCTCAGACTATACTGGGGCTTCTGTAGAACACACTGAACACACCACTGCTGCAGCAGGCACACTGAACACACCACTCCTTCACTGAACACACCACTCCTGAACACTCCACTCCTGAACACACCACTGCTGCAGCAGTCTCAGACTATACTGGGGCTTCTGTACGACACACTGAACACACCACTGCTGCAGCAGACACACTGAACACACCACTCCTTCACTGAATACACCACTCCAGTCTCGGACTATACTGGGGCTTCTGTAAGACACACTGAACACACCACTCCAGTCTCAGACTATACTGGGGCTTCTGTAAGACACACTGAACACACCACTCCAGTCTCGGACTATACTGGGGTTTCTGTAAGACACACTGAACACACCACTCCTGCACTGAACACACCACTCCTGCACTGAACACACCACTCCTACACTGAACACACACTGAACACACCACTCCTGAACACACCACTCCTGACGCAGTCTCAGACTATACTGGGGCTTTTTCCCAAAAGATGTTGCATTGTAACTGCATGAACCCTAATCTCTGCACTGAGTAAAAGAGAATGTTGCCATTAATCAAATGCCAAAACCAAAGGCTTTGAAAATGACATAGTTCCAAATCTTCTGACAGAAACTGAATACACCGTTGTTGAATATCATGCAGGATGAACTCTTGAACCTCCAGATCTGTAGATCCCTCAGGTGAGAACTGAAAACCCCGTTAAACATTTGGAGAACTCGAAGCGTACAGCATTTCTCCAGTCATGCACAACTATCTGTTATTGAGCAAGAACTAGGCATCTAGGAACCCACGGAACCAGACTATAAAGAAGAGAAAATAATATCTCACATTGGCCTCCACACATCTAAACATATAACCGGAGTCCACTGCAACCGCAGGTAGATGGCCAGACCATTTCAGGGGTCACACAACACTAAAATGTTGCCCAAAATAGAAACACCAGCTGACTGACAAATGTATAAAAGGTTGTTGTTTAGCGATGGTTCAGTGATTTGGGAACAGCTGTGTTTCCGTTTTTTAAACGCTATGCACAATGGTTTACACAACTGCCATTTTGTTTCCTGAAATCCCAAGAAATATGTGAGAACTGTTGCTCTTTCCAGCCAGAAGCTACCATACAGCAGTAACCAGGAAATTATGTAAAAAATAAGTATTACTGTCAAATGGTTTTCCAAAAGTAAAAGCAAATCTGCATTGCTGTTGAGCTGTTTGAATAATTGTCATTCAATAGCGTCTGTCTGCATGTACTTCTGCCAAGCCCTGATATAGGAAAGCCTGCTTTATTTTAAATCCCAAACTGATTTCTCCCTAGCTATATTTTTAATACAGACATCTCAAACTAACTGTGGCAAGAGGGGTCCGTCATTGTTTATTTAAGCATTAAGTTGATTTTATCTCAGTTGCCAAAACAGCTTGGTTGGCTTTTTTTCTCCTATGCTCTAAGTCTTCTCAATGTCATGCGTCCCTCTGCTTTGGAAATGCTTATAAATGGAAACTTTCAAAACAAAACCCAACAGAGAGTTTCAAAGGTCATTAAATCCCTGGAGCTCCTGGTGGGGAGAGGGGTGTACACCTTGGAGAATGTTGAACACCTGCATGTTTAGCTAATGAGACCTTGCAGGTGCAAGATGACTAATTAACGTTGGCTTGCTTCAAGCAAACATGATAAAGTCATTCTAACCGCACTATGTTTTTATTTTTCTCCATAATTTACCTCGGGCTGCATGTTGGCAACATCCATGTTAGTCATTTAGTTAAATAATTGTAATGTTTCGAAAAACAGAAATGTTAATACAACACTGGTGGTTTCACCTAATGACCTGACAGTTACTGAAGCATGTTCCCTCTATTCAGGAAAGTAAATTAAAGGAAAACTAGTCAAAGTAGATATGAATCCAGAGAGCTTACCTTCACTGCAGTCTTTTCCTTGATACCCAGTGTCTGAGCAGTCACAGGTCGGCTCGTTGTTGACAACACTACACACTCCTCCGTTCAGACACAAGACGTCTGTGCCACAAAGGTCATTGTTGACCCCTGCACTGTTGACGAGTATCGGTTCAGTGTTGTTCACTCTCAAGTCTGTTATCCATCCAGCAAACGGAACTTGGTCCTTCACGACCGATGACGTTAGCCTCAATGCTTGGGACTTTAATTCCGGTGGGATTCCACCAAGAAATAAATGGCTAAACACCGTCATGTCGCGCCTTTTGGATTTGACCTCCACCCATTTGACCTCTTTGTCCACGATGAGTGTGGTGTTTTTGAAGCTTCTCCTTATGGTGACACTATGCCACTGGCTGTCGTTCACTGCTGTGTCAGTAACAACCGTTGCTGGGTCGGCACAAAATATGGAGAACCGCAGACTGAGTTTGCCGTTGTGGATGAGTAGCTCCAGAAAGTCGCAAAAGCCTTCGTCGTCAAAATACACCAGGAGTCCGTGGGAGCTCTTGGTCTTCATATTGAAGTTCATTTCGCTTTCGCAACACGCATTCCACATGGGAAAGGTGGCCCACTGTCCCTCAGCACCAGTGAACTCCAGGCTAGCCCCGAGGTCCACCACACAACACAGAACCAAACCCATACATATTAGATGGGCACCATGCCGCATTTTAAGCACCATGATGTTCGAACGTTGATTCGTAAGTACTACTGAGGGGAAATTTCGACAGAGAGGCTATCCGTATTGGACGCGTTCAAATTCCAAAGTCCTCAAAACGTAATGCTTGAATAGGGAGAATTTGGAACTTAATCAAACATCCGCATATCTGCCGGCTACTCTACCCTCCATGAGAAAATATTTCTGGTAGGCCTAATGTAATTTTCCACTGACACCGGTAATTCCAAATGACGTGTGTCTCTCCGAACTACTGCTCAACGGGTAACTACTTCCCCTGTCCTTCCCTTTCCACCTGTGCCTTCATGAAATCCAAGTCATTCACAGTCAATTATTTAAAAATTAGAAATGCATCCATTTGTTGTCTTGCGTTCAGGAACATTGCGGCCACGGTTTGATGGTTTCAGTTTGAACAATGTAAAAATATAGTTTTGATGAAAAGATCATTGGCTCCGTACAGTATGGTTGATGCAATCGTCAGGCGTCATACTTTGTGGCATCTTCGCGTTGCTGTCATGACACCGGCGCTGAGGAACAAAGACATAAAACAATCTTTTTAGCCTACTAGACATACCGGGACATTCAGCTAAATAAGAACTTAAGGTGTAGGGAGGCCGACTTCCTAGTTAAGGTTTGAGAGAATGACGCTATTGTATATGTTCAAAAAGATGGCACCATGTTACACGTCTTTTAATTATGCTTGAAACCTTAGAACATTTATGCAGCCCTCAAAACTCTGTCAATTCATACTACACGTACATTTACTACAACATCTGTCCGTCATTCGACCTATCTTCAGAATAATTCCCAAAAGAAGGAGGCTGCTGTGATTATGAAATTATATTTTTTTTGTGAAAAGTAGCATATAAGTATAACAGCCTAATAATAAGTAGGGTTTATGTGTATATGTTCTGAAAAGAGCATAGATATTGCACTTATTAGAGGAACAGTTTGCTGTAACACAATTAATACAACAATTTAATAAGCAGCATAATCCAACTCGCGATCACTGCCAATAAAGATGTCATAATTTCCATTTGATAAGTTAGGAACATGCCGGATATTTAACTCATTTCCAGATGCACCCTTTTGGATGTCTGCTTCTGAGAACCCTTTCGTTGCCTCTCCCTACAATCCCTCCCTTTTTTCGTAGCCTCGCGCACCCCATTTCATTGAGGGTCACCAAGGAGAGCTCCAACATCGGTTTAGTTTGACAACATGTGGCAGCAGGCTACTTCCAATAACTTAACAGGGCCTAATTAGCCCACACCGCATGTCTACAATTGCGACTTGGGAAGCATACCTTCATACCTTCAATGTTTCTTCATTTTGAGTAGCTAAATTCTAAAAATAGTGCTACTGCGCAGATTTAATCATATGGATAGTTGGTAACGTATCGGTTACCTTTACATAAAAAAAAGAAATGTCACTGTAACCGCACAGACAACGAATCAGAATTCCAAATCAAACGAAACCCGAGATCCAGTTGCCTACACGTAGAGCCAAAATGACCTAGTAAAACGTTGAAGATGCAACCCCGTTTAGTCTTGCATTCTCTGATAATTGCCGATCGTTTTTCCCAGGCTATCGCTCAGCGGCGCACACTCATCTAGAATGGGGCGAACAATCTATGTGCAATTTTGTTCTAAATTTAAAGACTGAGCAAACTCCAACCATAATTATATGCAAAGGATATGCTACTTGTCTGATCCTTGTAATTAACACACAATGTAGGCAGTTGCACTCATTTCAGACAAGTGATGAAGACGAGTCTCTTACACGTGAAAGCACCTGCAAACCCAAATCACAGCTTTGCACAATTCCCAGCACTATCCTCTTCAACAGTGTTGGGCTTGGGCTACTTGCTGTTTACCGAAAGGTTGACACAAATAAACTTAAACTATAGTTGAAGTAAAAAAAAAAAATCAGCATACCGTCTCTGCCTCAACCTCACACAGAATTCTTCACATCCACCGCGAAACCTCACAATGTTCCGCAACAAGAATCACTGCATCACTGAAGGAGTGAGGAGCGGTCCTTAGCGCCCTCAGAAAAACATCCCTAATGTCGCCAGGAGAAGAGTGTAATTTTCCTTTACCTGAAATTCATCCTTTGTCAGTCGCAAGTTACGGTGAAAACATTAAAGTTGGTGTCAGAGAAAAATCCGATCATTTTTGAGAGAAGAAAAGGTGCAACGCGCTGCTTGCCCACTGCGCCCCTGCCAGCGACTGACAGAAAGAAGCCGGAGACGGTGGGTCACATGGCCGCTCTCTGATGGAGAGGGGAGGGGTGGAGGAGGAGGAGGAGGAGGAGGGCTGCAGCACCTTGAACCGCACCGCCGCTAAATGCAAATGGTTGTGCACTCAAATCACACACATTGACGAGATCAATCACATTCATTACATTTCATGATTATGGCAGGAGGTGAAGCCAACGCGATGCAATGGAACGATCTGATTGTATGTCCCGTAACAACGTGGTAAATGTATTCAAGCCAGCGAGAGTTGAATGCCACGGAGGATGGATGCCAAAGGAGTGAGAGGAATGTGGCCATGTAACAGCTCCTCTGTAGTGAGAGACGCGAAGAGAGCGCAAATTATCTACGCTATTAACTATGCCACGGAGCAGGTAGCCCTTTCGAACTCAGTTCACGGTGCCATCCATGAATGTGTTTAAATACGTTCACAGTTCGTGGCGGAGGTGTGTCCTGCACTGATTATCGGTGTTGAAATGTATTTTGAAAGTTTGTTGTTTATAACAGTCCAACCCCCGAATAATAAATGTATATTAACCCGCATATGATGCAAAAAAAAAAAAAATTATTTCAGGCAGTTTTATAATATTGTTGGCTAAATGTGGACTTGTGTGATACTGAAATATTGAAACAAGTTAAGTATAGCAAAGGTGCAAAATGCACTATGTTAAGTTGTATTTCATCTAAGTGAGTTTAGTCAGCAGAGGACAGTTCCAGAAATTAAAGAAAAAGTCATTGCACAATTGACCTTAACATGCTCAGTTTAAGAGTTAGAACATCACCAGATATTATACAACTGCAGAATGGATACGCCAGAACCAAACCACTGCATTTTCCAGGTAATGTCTTTTCAACCACCCCTCTTTCTCCTGCAGAGAGTCTCTGTCTTCCTCACACATACTCTCTCTCTTTCTCTCTCTCTCTGTCTTCCTCACACACACTCTCTCTCTTTCTCTCTCTCTTTACTGCTACCCTTTCACAGATCCCTGGGTCACTTTCTTAGTGTGTGCATGCATGCGTGTTTGTTTCAGTGCATGTCCCTAGAATTGTATGTTTGCTTGACATAATACAATATTAAGTATCATAAAATATCTTGACAGTATAAGGATAAAACTATTTTATAAAACAAATCAATACTTGGCATTGCACCGAGCCACGGTCTAACACGCCTCAAGGATGTTGAAATTTCAGCAGCATCTTGGAGATGTTCTCAATCAGAAATCTCACCTCTGCATGCTGGATGTGTCTTTGCGAAAATGTGCAATGTATACATGTATAAGGGAATTCTCAATGAGAGTTTGTGCAATGTATACATGTATAAGGGAATTCTCAATGAGAGTTTGTGCAATGTATACATGTATAAGGGAATTCTTAAATAAGAGTTTGATGGTGATGCTGATGTTTCATAATTGAGCATGTCTTACATTCAGGAAATAACATACTGGTTTCCAGTTCAGCACTGTTAAAACCACCATTAACAACCACAACAATGATGTGATGGCGTACAATCCTTTAAACTCTTTGCTTGGCATAAATACAGCAGCGTTACGACACCCTCACTCTACGTCTCCAAAGCCCAAAAGTATACAAATAACCATCATAAATAAATGGGAGAACATTGCAATTAAGGCTTTGAATCGTTCCCATCACCACAACAAAAGAAAATAACACTTTGGTTTGGAGACAGAAGGAAATGTACTCAGACAGCAGGCTTATTTGTTCAATAGAGAATAATTAAAACTGTAGGATTCTTGTGACCACAGTGACGGAGTAAGAGAGGAGTTATGTCCGCACTATTAGCCATTAGTGTGTCAGCACATTCTCCCTATTCCTACATAACGTCTCTTTTCTCTTTGCATTTTGTCATCTTCATCAGTCTGTTTGATTGGATCATGTACTGTACATCTTTCAGTTGTTAAATGATATTTAAAGCTGAAGTGTAGCTATGGTTTTAGCATATATATGCACTTTTACACTTCAACTTCGATGCACGTCCTTCCCACGACTGAAAGGAGGGAAACGCATCCGAAGCTTGCTGCTGTTATTGTAAACTCTTTTACACTTCAACTTCGATGCACGTCCTTCCCACGACTGAAAGGAGGGAAACGCATCCGAAGCTTGCTGCTGTTATGGAAACGAATCCAAAGCTTGCTGCTGTTGTTTTTGTAAACTCTTTGGGAAGTGGTGCTCCTCCATGCTCTTGCGTTTTCTCATAAAGTTTTATCACCCCAGAGAAAGACAGATGCCATGATGCCTGCCTGTGCAGTGAAACACAAGACCAATGGCCCAATCAGGGATCAATGGTGCGATATATGACATTATTCAACAACTACAGGGGCTGCCTGTTGTATTATCAGTAAGTTTCCTGTGGGAGTGGAAAAATATTTTGCTGTTATGTGAGCAACGATGTGATGGACATCAAAGTAGTTCATGCAAAACAAACATTTTCCTTAGCACTAATGAGACCACTCTTGTATAATGGAAGCTAGCGAAAAAATATACTTTCCCTCAGATACCAGTTCAGTCAAGGTTCAACCACTTACCATCTTTTCAGAGTTGGAAGCTGATTTTTGTTGTTATCCAGTGGCCTACTTTTCTGGAAAATGTCAGCCAAACCAGTGACAGTCTTTTTTTCGTCACATTAATCAAAGTAAAGATAAGTCAGACATTTGACATTCTGACATTTCACAGATTCACACCAAAATTACAACCCAAAAACAAAACATCCTGGCCCTGTGTATTTGTGCATCCACACTAGAAATGTTTTTGAGTTCATATGTATTAAGTTATGTTGAGGTTTAAAGTACCACTGTGTCATTCACTGAGAACTCATTTCATGCGTATTATTATTATTTACAATCAGCAAACCCCTCTTGCACTTCGTCTTACTTCCAAAGGAAGAACTTTTTTAGCAAAAATGACTTGCCTTTACCCTTGACATACTCTCAGCACCAAAGGCAAGTAGTGGAACATCTCATTATGAGGCATGGTAAAAAGATAGTAATACTGCATATCTACATTATTTAAAATATTCTCTTTATGTCTGTACAAGCAAAGTGTGGTTTATTAATTGGTCAGAAATTACTTAATGGCCATAACATTCTGCGGTGGTATTGAGATATATGAAAACAACCATCATTGACAGACCGTTTGAATCCTTCTGGATGCTGTAAGCATCCACCAAAGTTATATTATGTGTATGCCTTATGTCAGTGAAGTGAACAACCTGAACGCATGTTTGTTTATTGTTTATTGTTTATTGTGTTTCAACCCCCATGTGTGCAGTGCGCCGGAAAACAAACAAACAAACAAAACTTCCATTATTGGGATTACAATAGCAATTGAATGCAAATGACAGAAGCCAACTGAGACACATTTACATTTACATTTACATTTAGTCATTTAGCAGACGCTTTTGTCCAAAGCGACGTACAAGGGAGAGAATATTCAAGCTACAAGTCTTTGGGCTGGTGTGGTCGCCTTGACAATCTGCACATAAAAAACTGGGCGCCGCATTCATTGACATGCGTGCGCTGCTCCTGCTCCTGCTCCTGCGCGGCTGGAGAGGGCACGCAGCACCTTATCAACTCCCCCATATTGTTTATTGCCATAAGGGTTGACAGGATGAGCGATGTGGTAATCAGATCGGACTGAAATCCCTCATCGGCCCCAACGCCGGCTCATCCCTCATACGAGCGCAGCGTGAGTGGCGGATCTCTGCTGCTCATTATCTCCATTAGCCAGTACACAAACGCATCGCACTGAGGCTGCTGACGAGCACGAGTCCATTCAGTACACAAACGCATCGCACTGAGCTGCCGACAAGCAGGAGTCCATTCAGTACACAAACGCATCGCACCGAGCTGCTGACGAGCACGCGTCCATTCAGTACACAAATGCATCGCGCTGAGTAGGAGTCCATTCAGTACACAAAAGCATCGCACTGAGCAGGAGTCCATTCAGTACACAAACGCATCATCGCACTGAGCTGCTGACGAGCACGCGTCCATTCAGTACACAAACGCATCGCACTGAGCTGCTGACGAGCACGCGTCCATTCAGTACACAAACGCATCATCGCACTGAGCTGCTGACGAGCACGCGTCCATTCAGTACACAAACGCATCGCACTGAGCTGCTGACGAGCAGGAGTCCATTCAGTACACAAATGCATCGCACTGAGCTGCTGACGAGCAGGAGTCCATTCAGTACACAAATGCATCGCACTGAGCTGCTGACGAGCAGGAGTCCATTCAGTACACAAATGCATCGCACTGAGCTGCTGACGAGCAGGAGTCCATTCAGCCTATTGGCTGGGGTGCAAGTGTGTCATGGACGGAGAACGCAGCTGGACGGACGGATCAAGTCTCCCCCCTCTCAGCTGAGTACTGAAGGAGGAGGGTACGTGTGTGTGTGTGTGTGTGGATGTCCCCCCCCCTAGAGGAAGACAGAAATCAGTTTCTTCTGACGCTCGCTGGCAAGGACACTTCGACAGGGAATCGAACTAGCAACCTTCTGCTTACTAAACGACTTCTTTACCTCCTGTACCACTGCCGCCCCACAACTGGCTGGAGGAACAGCAGCAGGTGTTTTGTGAAGGTCCTCTGGCTTGAATTTGGTGAGAAGGAAGGTCAGGTGGAGGTCATCAATACAGCTGAACTCCAACAAATAATAAAAGCAGAACCTTATCTGCATGTTTGTGTGTCTGACCTCCAAGCTGAAGCTGGCTGAATAGTAGCCTACATACAGTACAGTAAAACATACATCTGTGTTTGACAAGTATTAGGCTTAGCTTAGGCTCGTTTATCAGCAAGGCTGAGTTCAACATATTAAATCAGCAAGGAAAATAAACATTGTTTGTTAACCAGAAACAGAAACTATAAAAGTCCATGAGTCACAAGGTCTTCAGCCAGGTTGATGTTTGTTAAAGTAAAAATTCACTGCCAATTTCATATTTCATTTATCAGCAAGGCTAGCTGAGAAGTGCATTATTTGAAATCATGAACTTTTTTTTACCGATGTTGATTATTAAGGTAATGTTGATTTGTTGATTGTTATTAGCAGTAAACAATCAGTAACTTGGATTTCACCGATCAATGGAAGGGCATCGAGACTGCGAGTTGCTATTAAAAATGTCTTATTTCACCAAAATGTTCTGCATATTATAGCATCTCTATGATCTCTATCTCTATAAAACATGCTAGCCGATGGGAATACATTGGGAACAGGTCTACAAACCTGGAGACACCAGAGGCTGCATCAACAACCATGTATCTGGGGGAACATGAATGATTCCTCACCATGTATCTGGGGGGAACATGAATGATTCCTCTGACGGTATTGATTCCTGCCTAATGACACTACTGAAGATGCATGACAAAGGCGTTCGCATGGAAAGGAATCCCATTAAAGTCAGTGTCTCAGGTTTGAACTAAATGGCACAGAACAAATTGCATCAACTTCTACTGACGACGGATTTGGTGATGAATATATTGACAAATGATGATGCTGTTGAATGATGTGGAAACCGTACCCATCCTGAGACCCCTCTCAGACCCCCGTCTGATGACACGCCGTATTGGTTGAGTTCAAGAAGGTTCAGCCACTTCATCAATCAATCAATCAATCAATATTTAATGATGTAAGGATGCGAACAATGCAATCATTTTGTAATTAGTATTATTGTTATTATCACTATTATTGATAGGATTAAGGGATTCCTCCGATCATTTTTTTAGATGCTACTGTCTAGACACCTAATTCTCATACAAGCTTGCTTAATCTGTGGCTTGGCATCATGCAGGTTTAAAGTAAGGAGGCCACATGTTCTCATACCTCAAGTGTGACTAGTGTGAAAACACTCTCGTCAGAGACTACAGCCAAATTGAAAAAAAAAATGCAGAGCAGAATAAAGAAAGCGAAAGCAGTGAGACTCTTGCCAGCCTCCAGTTAGACGGTCCAAAAATACTCTTTTTTTGCTGTGGCTACACCTGACTGGGGCTGTTCGTAAAGCACACAGCTGGCAGGCTCTCAAAGAGATCCTTTGTCCTTGGCGCCTTGGGGTTGCAGACGCTCCCAGGGAGCTGGTGCTCAACATGACCCGGCCACTGAGGATCCTTCTATCCTGAAGCTCAAGTCTCAATTCAGGGGCTCTCCTGGTGGGTCTGTCTCTCTGTGTTAGGCCCAGCGCTGCGTTCACAAACACACAAGCAGGGTCTGCAGACCGGCCCCAGCGCTGCGTTCAGAAACACACAAGCAGGGTCTGCTGACCGGCCCCAGCGCTGCGCTGCGCTGCGCTGTCCCAGGCTACTGGTGCCACAGCAGGAGGAATTCCCTCTAAACCAGGGGTTTTCAACCAGGGGTCCGTGGCCCTGAAAAAGAAAAGAAGGGTACGGGACTGTAAAATGTTTTGGGAAACACTGGCACATCAGTGGGCCGCGGATTACTTTCTGGTCAGAATGGTGGTCCCTGGGACAAAACCAGTTGAAAACCCCTGCTCTAAACTACAGGGGTCAGGGGTCACGAGAGATCATTCTGTGGGAGAGAGAGCATGAGCGGACTCAAGGAAGATGGCAGAAAGGTACACAGAGAAACGAAAAAATGGCACTTATCTGTCGAACGAGCTTCAGGTTCTCAGCCTATATGTGTGTAAACCACTACCTCCACACAATCTTCTGGAAGAAAAAGAACATGTCTATATATCCTCCCCCCCCAGGGCACTGTGGGCTTACTCGTGTGTGTGCGTGCAGGAGTGCCTGTATGCATTTGCACT
>NC_045164.1:28576739-28591739 GCF_900700415.2 Clupea harengus
CACACACACACACACACTATGACCCTACTCTACAGGGACACCAATTCCCAACATTGCGAAAGCAAATCAATCCAAAATCACTTCCAAAGAGCCAATAACTAAAAAAAATAAAGGAAAAAAAGAGTCATTTAAAAGGGTCACGAGTCACCACTCTGTGTAATAACTCTGAGGCAGTCCCACAGACCTGCAACACAAAGAGATATTATTGCTAGTAGGGACTGATGGCGCTCGGAGAGAAGAGGAGAGAGAGGTGGTGGAAGAGAAGAGAGAGCGAAAGAGGGATAGAGAGAGAGAGATGGAGAGAGGGAGAGAGCGAGGGAGAGAGAGGGAGAGAGAGCGAGAGAGAGAGAGAGAGGGAGGAATAGAGAGAGAGAGAGAGCAAGAGAGGGAGAGAGAGAGAAAAAGACAGAGAGAGAGAGAGAGAGAGAGAGGGAGAGAGAGAGAGAGATGGAGAGAGGGAGAGAGCGATGGAGAGAGCGAGAGAGGGAGAGAGAGAGAGAGAGCGAGAGAGGGAGAGAGAGAGAAGGAGAGGGAGAAAGAGACAGAGAGAGAGAGAGAGAGAGAGAGAGCACAAAGCAAGCAGGCCAGTTAAGTGATTAATGGGGAACAGGGGTTTCTGTTCTTGGGGTTATGGATTTCTTGTCTTTCACCTCATTAAACAGTTTGATCAAAGCTCTCCAGCTGAGAAGGGTTTGGGGAGTTGGGTTGAATGGAGACGGGGATCCAGAAGTTGCATTGTGTGGTGTGTGTGTGTGTGTGTGTTTGTGTGTGTGTGTGTGTGTGTGTGTGTGTGTGTGTGTGTGTGTGTGTGTGTGTGTGTGTGTGTGTGTGTGTGTGTGTGTTGGCATGTTGGGGTATATCAGACATGGAGGGATCTGAGTAGACTCAAATACAAGATGAAAGATGAAAGATGTGGGAGATTCTGATTGGCGGTTGGGGAAAAGAGGGGAAGCTGAGGATGAGAGGCTAGTTTAAACCAATCAAACGCTCACTCACAGACAGATGAGAGGCTAGTTTAAACCAATCAAACGCTCTCTCACAGACAGATGAGAGGCTAGTTTAAACCAATCAAATGCTCACTCACAGACAGATGAGAGGCTAGTTTAAACCAATCAAACGCTCACTCACAGACAGATGAGAGGCTAGTTTAAACCAATCAAACGCTCACTCACAGACAGCAACAACTTCAGAAGTAAAAAATGATGTTCTCTCCTTTTTACAAAACTTTTGATCATGGCCACGAATTGAAACAGGCACCACTAGGCCAAAAAAGAGGCTGTGAGTTGACAGACATAGCTCATTTTATGTGGTTGTACATCAATCATATGGTGGAGGACTTGTATTACCATAAACGTTGCAATTATCACATTTTTGCAGCTCTCCAACTGAATATGTAGAAATGTGTAATTGAAACAGCCTCCAATTAGTGTTTCAAATCATGTTAGAGTGTGGATTACAAAATACCATTTAGTCAACATTCCTCCTTTTCATCTTATTTTTACTTCTTTCAAACACGACAAAACACACCTCAGATGAGTCAAAGCGAGAAGGCATTATTTCTTAATAACACTCTCTGTGTGATCTACCTGGATTGGGGCGGTCGAGGTTATTGCCGACACTGTAGAGTAGATTGAACCATTGAAACCAGGGGTATTCCCCACACCACACGGTTCCTTAAGGCATTGAGCAATCCATGACCTGAGAAGGAAATTACTTTCTCCATTTTCTGAAGGCTGACAAAAGAGGGATTTGGAGTGTTCTCCAGTCACCTCACATTTCACACACATTAAAACGCTCACTCCGGGTCATGGCGGACGGATGGAAACATGTCAAATTAGAGGTAATCTGCTCCAGGGACTTTAGAGTTATGTGTCAAAGTGCCTCCGTTTAATTCTAAATCTAAATCAAATTAAACAAAAAAATTCAGATTCCAACATGACAACATAAGAGCATTATTTTTTTTTCATCTAAATGTAATAATTGTTTTAAATCCACCAAGAGTGAATTCAGACAGAAGTGATTAGGATTTCACGTCAAAAATGCAAAACACCATCAGCCGGTGTGTGAGGATGTTAACACCATCAGCCGGTGTGTGAGGATGAAGGGGGAGGGAGGGTTGCCACAGGGGTGTGTTGTGTGTTGTGTGTGAGGATGTTAATACCTGGGTTGGCTTTCCCAATAAAGGTGTCTCCTCGCGTTTTACAAAGTTTTTACTTTTCTATGCGTGTTTCCCAAACCACCTCTTTAGTTCCCCTCAGAGGAACTTTCCTATGTAAATCTCTATCTCTCAAACAGTTGTAGGCTGCATGATACTAATAGATGTTTCATCTGAACACTGTGTTAAGGTACAGCTAGTCCAGACCAACCTTACAAAAGTGTCTCTAAGAGAGGGAAGGATGTTCTGGGAAACACCTCGAAATGTTAAGGTTTAACTTCCAAATGAGCTATCATTAAGAAGGCTTTGGGAAACCCGGCCCTGGCCAGTCTGTGATGTTGATTCAATCTGTTAATACAAAAGTGATGTACTACTGCATCTGCCATGCAGTACACTTTGATACACACACTTTGAATTTCCCCTCCGGACAGACACACACACACACACACACACACACACACACACACACACACACAAAAACAAAAATAAGACAAAGGGTTGAGCCTTGTCCAAATAATGGCATGATTTTTTTCAAGATTCAGCATTTGTCTGAAAGGCGATGAGGATGAGGTGTGTGAGAAGGGGGTCATCCGTGCGGTGACTGAGTCACACTGGCCTGTTCGTTATTTTTCCAGAGAAGAAAATAACACACAACTCCTCTCCTGCTTTATTTTTCACAACAGATGATTACGTGGCGATTATTTTGGGTGACTACAGGAAGCATTTTCTCTGTCACATAATTCACAGCAGAGAGAATCGCACAGATCCAATTCATGATGGAATGTTGTTTGTGCTGCACGAAGTGGAGGTTTTTATAAATCCTGAATATCAGCTGACTATCACAATAAAAACAGCCCTGAATATATGTTTTATTTATACAGTATATACAAGAAAGGTAATAAAAAGAGCAATAATTTGAAGTGGCATGTGAAGTCACATTAAAGACTTTAGACACACAAGCATAAATAGCACTGAGTGTTACGGCCAAGAAATGAGCTCCAAAAGAATTAGCCCTCAGTCCGTCAGTCCGTGTGTGTGTGTGTGTGTGAGTGTGTGTGTGTGTGTGTGTGTGTGTGTGTGTGTGTGTGTGTGTGTGTGTGTGTGTGTGTGTGTGTGTGTGTGTGACGACGTCTGTCCAAGTCCTGCCGGACCAAAGGAAGAAGGTCATTATTTTGTCAACAAATTAAATCCCCAAAAGGGCCTGCAGGACCCATCATATGCCCCACCATGTTGTTGGTTATCAAACATGTTACAATGATGGATGCGCCGGCTTCCATTTTGTTTATTCCCTCAGATCCAGGGATTCTATATTTATGGAGCAGGCATGTTATGTTGTGTTGTGTTTTTTCTTCTTCCCTGCCTCATCTTTCTCATGGGCATCCAGCTAGTGATGAACCCCGGCTAGAAATAACCCGATCTGAAGAAGCTTCGGGGTTCGGAGGCAGAACCAGGCCGTGGGCCATATTTTTCTCATTAGATCGCGTCGTCCCTGGAGGTGTTTCTCAGGGTAAGGCTCTCTCTCTTTCTCACTCGTCTTAAACGCTTCCAGTAAAGCAGAGCAAGGGAATGTTCATTCACCAGAATTCCTCCAAACATCTCTCTTCCTTCCTCTCAACCCCCTCCCCCCCCCCACACACACACACACTCCCTCCTGTTACTTCCTTTCATTGTCAGTTGAAACTTTGTAATTAATCTGAAAAGCGTGTGATGAATCCGAGTCTGTGTAAAATAAGCCGTGCTATGTTTTGAATGTTTTGAACAAAGCTGTGATGTTATGTGGGCGTCTGCAGGGGTCCGTCTGCAGTGTTTCTGGAGGGAGGAGAACTGCAGCATGACCATCTGTGGACGATGCCCCAGCAGTTACCCCCCCTTCCATCTGGAGCCACACCACCAGCGAGCAGGCTGACACTCACAACACACACACACACACAACACACACTCACACACACACACACACACACACAACACACACACAGACACACACACACACACACACACACACACACTCACACACACACACACACACACACACACACACACACACTCACACACACACACAAGCAGGCTGACACTCACAACACACACACACACACACAACACACACACACACACACACACACACACACACACACACACTCACACACACACACAAGCAGGCTGACACTCACAACACACACACACACACACAACACACACACACACACACACACACACACACAACACACGCACACACACACACACATTTCATATCACACAGACAACACATGTTAGGCTATTCTTACACACACACACAGACACACACACACACACACACACACACACACACACACGAGCAGGCTGACACTCACAACACACACACACACACACACACAGACACACACACACGCACACACACACACACATTTCATATCACACAGACAACACATGTTAGGCTATTCTTACACACACACACAGACACACACACACACACACACACACACACACACACACACACACACACACGAGCAGGCTGACACTCACAACACACACACACACACACACACACACACACACACACACACACACACACACACACACACTCACACACACAAGCAGGCTGACACTCACAACACACACACACACACACACACACACACACACACACACACACGGGCAGGCTGACACTCACAACACACACTCACACACACACACACACACACACACACACACACACACACACACCCAGACACACACACACACACACACACACACACACACACACACACACACACACACACACACACACACACACACACACACACACACACACACACACACACACACACACACGAGCAGGCTGACACTCAGAACACCAGTCCGGCGAAATGCCACCACGTCCACAGGGACAGCAGAATCGCCACAATCAGGTTTCAAGTGTCCCTCGATGTCCAACAGGAGGGGACGGAAATTTGACAAATTGACACGATGAACGCAAAGGAAGCAAAATATGAATAAAATGACAATCTCTGTCCAGCCACATTCTATGGTCTTATGTCATGAGCAGAATGCCTCACGTGATCCTTTTAGTTGGGAGCAACTAGCATGGGTCTGTATTAGGTGTTTTAGAAACCTATCAACCCCTACGGTCTATAGACACATACAGGTATATATGGCCCACCCTCTCATATCGCGGGTCGAATTTAAAGAATCGCCATTACGGAGCACACGTATAGTTTGCTTAAAGAACTTAACTGGATTGATAGCACTGACTGAGTTTTATACTCCTCCTCGCGATCTGTATTCACACTCATGATACCTATTTTTCGAAAAAATTCTGAAGTGTCTTCTGAAATGTGTTCTTACGGACTTCGGAAGTTTAACGTAAGAAACGATCTCCACCTTATAAATGAACGCCTGCAAATGGGTTCTTACACAGCCAAAGTGTTCTCAGCTGTACGGATTGAGGATGAGGATTCTTAAATTTGGATTTGCATTCATACACGGCCAGCCAGGGCACGCAACCGTAGTGAAGTGTGCAGTCAGCCCTAGCCTGATTGAAAACTCTGGGCCATTTACGGCTGTTATTTCGCGTTCTGAAATTCTGGTCTAAATTCAAAACGAATCCCACATGAGAAAACTTTCATGAATGCCCTAAAACATCATTAGTGGAGTTCAAAAGAAAGCTTTACTCATCTAATCTCTTCCGTCAGTCTAACTTTGTTTTGTGTTATGAAATGTCAATCACTCTAGCCTACATTTAATTTAATTAATTTAAATTATTTGTGGCCTTTCCTGTTATTGTATATGTAAAGCACATTGACTTCCATAAATAAATACATTTAAGAAAAAGTTGCCTTGCCTTGCCTACTCAACACTTGCGTCACTGGCTAGCAGACAAAGTTGTTTTTGAGAGTGAGCATGTCATCGGCACCAAAACGCAAAGGTGAGAGCATGTCATCGGCACCAAAACGCAAAGGTGGCAGGGAGCAGAAAAAAAGATGTCTGGAGGAAGGTGCATCAAAATATGCAAAAATCTCTGATTTATTTGGGAAACCACCGACTGTTGACAGTGATAAGAAGGTAAGTTGTTGACTTGGTCAATGTTAGCTTGCTTTTCACAGATGAGGTAACGTTCCCTACAAGCTAGCCTAGCTAACGTTAGGTAGATAAATGTCCAAAATTGAGACCGTTATGATCTGGTAAAATAAGCAAGCTGGCGCTGTTGTCATCATCGAGATTATCTATTTAACATGTTAGCTGTAGTTACTTGCTTACAATCGATGAGCAAGCTATCCATGGTGGTAGTTGTAAAGAGGGAAATCTTATCATTTCTAATAACTTAAGTTAACCAGCTAGCTTGTTATGCTAAAATCACCGTGTTACACACAACACTTACATTATAAACAATGTTAATATGTTATCTAGATTGATGATTCTGCTGCTAGAAGCAGCAGCCAGGGGCCCCAGAGCCAAGATAAGACCCAGGGTACAATGTACACCTAAGTTACACTTTAATATACAAAAATAGTGTATTTCAATTCAGCACATGTATTTAAAGTATATTTATCTAATACACTTTGAGTGTACTAACCAATAGTGGAAAGTTAAGTACAAAAAAGTATACTTAGTACACTTTAATGTAATGTACTTAAGTGTAGTTTTTTTTTCACCTGGGGCACTAATACTAAATACTACCATAGTTTGCTGATAGTGTTGTGTCAATGGTTTAACATACTTACATAATAATCCCTATTTACCACTCATGTAGGCTGAAGATGACAGTGACTTTGACAGATTCCTTAAGGCTTTGTAGTTATGCCGTACGTACAGTATAACCATCTGATACTAGCCCAGAGTTAAGCATATTCATCTAGCAAACTATACCTACCTTGGAGTGTTACAATAGCAGTATCATTTTATTCCATGTGTCCATCCAGGCAAATTGGTGGATCCAAATGTTATTAAAAAGCAAACATATATGATGTAATTGCTTTGTAATCATCCAAAATAATGTTAAGTGTATGAGTATTTTTCCAAGTAGGCCTCTGACTGGTCAATACGTGCGATGCATTGAGTGGGCAGCGTGCCGTGTACTGACTGGGCAGCGCGCCGTGTACTGACTGGGCAGCGCGCCGTGTACTGACTGGGCAACGCGCCGTGTACTGACTGGGCAACGCGCCGTGTACTGACTGGACAGCGCGCCGTGTACTGCCTGGACAGCGCGCCGTGTACTGACTGGGCCGCGCGTCGTGTATTGAGTGGGCCGGTCTGACAGTAACTCCCGGCCCACTTTTTCCCCCCAGTCCGCCCCTGGACCCTACGGTCTATAGTCACTTAAAGGTATCTGTATGGATTTATGTTTTATATGGCACTACATTCTGCATACTCACACATATTCATAGTTTTTTTTATTTTTTTTTTTGTCAAAGCATAATGTGCTATTAAATCTACTGAGTAATGTGGATTAACACAAAGTGAAATGTTGGCAGCTTAATGACCCTAGCTGAACAAAAATTGAGCAGATGGGAGTTGGTAATAGACATGAAGAGACACACAATAGCCGTCCCCCGCCCCCCCCCCCCCAAACACACACACACACACACACACCACCACTCCCTTTATGTATCCAAAGCATTTTTTTGCACAGGAAGCTGAGTTGCTGCTGAATGAGAATGGAAGAGGAGGGAGATGGGAAACTGGTCAGATTGATTTAATCCTACCAGGAGACATGAGTCACTCACACACACACACACACACACACACACACACACACACACACACACAGTCACTCACATGAGTGGGATTAGATGCTATCGAGCGGCGGTGGCGAGCTGTTTCATCATGCCATCTCCAAGAGAGTGGTCTGTGATGATGACAATGGATCCGCTCAGCGATGGCACAGCAAAGCTGATTGGTGCCGGCAGGGGGAACTGGGATGCGTGTTCATTTTCATATGCAGACTTCTGATCTCTATTTACGCTGCATCAAATGATTGGAGCCACACCAATAATATCGGTCTCTGTATTTCAGATCTGTGTTTGAGGTCCTAGTTTCTCTCTCTCTCTCTCTCTCCCTCTCTCTCCCTCTCTCTCTCTCAAATTCAAATTCAAATTCAAAAGAAGCTTTATTGGCATGATCATAACGTTGTAGAGTATTGCCAAAGCATTTGGGTTTGATACATAAAAGTGATTACATAAACAATACATATATAAGTGATTACATAAACAATACATATATCTTTACACAAGGTACATCAGAAGGGTAAAGGGAGAAGTGGGAACAATAATACAAATACATAATAATTATCAGAGGATTAACAACAACAACAACAGACATGAACAGACATGAACTCTCTCTCTCTCTCTCTGGCGTTTTGGTTTTGTGTGATCACAGATTAACCTCCTATACATCCCATAATATTATGTAAAAAGGATCAGCTTTCTTTTCCCGCCACTCCTAGTAAGTCTTTAGAATAAGTCAGATTTCTGAACTGACAGGCTGAGCCAGTCTGAAATGTCCGACACACATTCCTTCCATGAAGTGTTTGAAGTGAGTGAACATTCAGAGCGAGAGTGCTGCCTTACTCAGTCCATTTCCACTTCATACAGTATGCACTCACTTGCTAGTATCACTATCTCAAGAAGACCGAATGTATGGTGACAGGCCCACGATGTTCCCATTTGATTTCAAGCACATCACTGTCTTACACCACACCACGAGGGCACGCCATTTTCAGAGGCATCACAGACAGAGTGCACACATTTGTCTTGGTTGGTTTGCAGGGGAAAATGAATGTAGCCATGACACACATGGTCTTCCACATGAATAGATTTAGATGTGGAAGCATTAAGGATGGCGTTACCTTGTCACAACAAGGCACGGCGCTGAGCCTTAATAAACATTCTGTGTCACACTGACAATAACTTCTTTTGCTCCCAATGCACCATGAAGCTTTCAGAGAACATAGCGACCAGGAAGAGCATGACGCGGTTGGTGTTTGTTTCGGTTCAGTGTCTGAGGATTTATGGAAATGAAAGTGCAGATTCAGTAAACAGTGGTTGACTCCTTCATTCAGTAAACAGTTGTTGACACCTTAATTCAGTAAACAGTTGTTGACTCCTTCATTCAGTGTTTTGGTGAGCAATTATCAAGCAGATGTCCATGTTGCGGTGCTTCTGGTCTCTCTCTGGTTATTTGCAAAGCCCTGTACATCTGCGTTTCTGTAGCCTTCCAGGTTAAAGACAGTTAGCAGGCCATCAGATTCTTATTACTATTTTTCCTTTTTTTTCTTCGTTCTTAAATGCTGCGCAGAGCTCTTTTTTCAGAACACTGTTGTATGTTTTTCTAATATGGTGGTTCTTGTTCTGATTTCCCTAAATCAATCGATCGATCAATTATAGTATTTGATTCCTAAAACTCTTGGTCTGGTGCGGTACTTGATGTATTGATTAAATTCATAAATGTGATCAAAGTTAAAGGGCAAATATTAACCATATTTTCTGTTCATATTGCTTCTAATTGGAATAAAGTAAATATCTGTGGAGTATTTTACCATAAAATTGTTTGATTGTGTTGAATTAAACACCCAAAAATCGAGCGGGTCCACCAGACCCACAACACCTTCTGTGTAACAAAAAAATGAACACCATACAAGGGTTAAGAGCTGTTGCCATTCTCAAGAGGCTTTCACCAAACCAGCCTCTCTTACCTCACACCTCACACACCCCTCACACCTTACACCCCTCACACACCCCTCTGTGTCTGTCAGGCCTCCATTGAGATCCTCAGAGGGTATCCTTATTCTGCCCCTTACATTTGCAGGTTTACATCAGAGGGGGCAGGATTGCTACCCCAGGGGTACAATTTGCTCCTCATCAGGCCAGCACAGTGGCAGGGCATTTATTAAGGCAAAGTCCAGCTCCTTCATGCTTATAGAAATAGTCCTCAGAGGGTTAAGGCAAAGTCCAGCTCCTTCAGTTGGCTGGGAGTGGAAAAAGCCCCGCAAGTCACAGTTTCTTATATGTGGTTGTGGTTGTGGCTGTAATCAACATTTTAATGACACGAGAAAATCACACTTTGACAAGTACAGACCCAACAACAAATGATGTTATAACGTATCCCAGGAGACAGAAAGTGCGCACCACCGAGGTACATATAGACTGCCAAAGCCAGAGCCTAGTTGTTAGATCATTGGTTACATAGTTAGTTATAGACATACACTGACAACTGACACAATGTCATGGCATTGGGTGAGAATCAGGGACGTGCACGGGGGGAGGGGGCTAAGGTTGCCCGGGCAACTGCCCGTCTGCCCTCCTCGACTCAAGCTGCCCCTCCTCGGGGGGAAAACGTTTTAAAATAGTGTAATGGCTGCAGAATTTCATGTAGGTTAAGATTTAAAAATCACCACCCGAAACATTTAATAAAGTAGCCTATGGTCAACGAGAGTGGAAGTGAGTAGGGGGAGGGTAAAGTAGCTAGTTTGGGAAAGCCCCCTACTCTGTTTACTGTACCTGCGGTGCTGCATGCGACCGGCACCTGAGAGCCTGCATTTATGCCTCGAGAGACGTTCACGGTTGTCTTGTGTGACTTAATCGATGCGCAACTGCTTTGACTTAGTAAGAGTTTAACTAACTTAAGAGTTTAAAGTTGTAGAAATGAATAACAAACGAACAATCATCATCAAGTTACATGAAACTAATTCAAATCTTCATAAATCCAGGTTCAGTTTGCCACATTTAGCCTAAAGAATCAGGCAGCTAGCTTGCCTACCAGACAACCAGCCCGTTATCACATGCTAATTGTTTGGGAGGAAAACTAAGCTACATATCTGCTGATGGTTAGTTTCTAACATTTTGTCTTAACAAGAAGAATAAATGATGGAAGTTATTATTTTATAAATTATTTCATTCAAAATGGTTAAATGCCTAAATCCTATCACTGTTTTGGGTGTTGTTAAGTGTAGAGTGCGGTAGAAACTAGAATGCCTACGGAAAAGAGAAGGATTCAGGAGAGAGAGAAGCAGCTAAAGGAGGCAGCAAAGGGGAGCACATCTTTGCAGAGTTGGTTACAAAGAAACAAACCAGCAGGTGAGACAGAGACATTGCATTGTGATAAAGATGACAATGTGTAGGCTAATTAATTAATGTGAAACAGGCTCATATTTTCAGACTCATATTTTCAGCCTACTAATGGCAATTTATTATAATTATATTACATTTAAGATGAGGAGCAACCACAAGCCTCCAGACCAGAGGAATATGTGGACCAGGAGACACACAGGACAGGTAGACCTAAGTGCTGATAACCAAATTCGAGATGAAAGGACCTTGCTAGAAAGTACAGGGATAAAGAGCCACATAATTGTAATCTTAAAAAAAGTATAGGCTATTTTAGAGATCCTTTCAAAGATTTTGCCTGAGCAGAACAAAAATAACATACCACTGCTTCTAGTGGGCCTTATAATAGTAATGATAATGGTAATTACAATAATATATAATTGGACAGATGTTGAGCCAAGTACATCAACTAAAGACAAAGACAAAGAGTCAGAGCCAGACCCAGATGAGAACAGAACAGACTTGGAAAACAGGGAAAGGAGAGACGACACAGAAAGTCAGGACAGGATGCCAACAAGGGAGGATATTGAGATGGAAAGTGAGGCATAATCCATGAATACAGATTTTAGTACAATCAGGCCTTTATCAAACTTTCACATTCAGTCTTTCCGTCCTATTGTGAAGTTCCCAAAAAACGCAGAAGGGCGCTCTTTTCAAGCCCACTGGTATTATGATGACCCCCGGCTGGAATATTCTCCACACAATAATGCCATGCTCAAATGAATTGCTGTATTTGAGTGTTTTATTTATTACTATTAATAAAGACCCTGTTCTTCTCAGTTCTCCATACAGTCCGTGTGATTTTTAATTTTCACGTCAGAGCAATGGCCCTTCAAAATTCCTGTGCACTTCCCTGGTGAGAATAATACTTTACGGAGAGATGAAAACACGAAAAAGGATAAAACAAGCACCCAAGCTTATGCACGCACCTAAATAAATCCGTGTCTGATGGAGAAGTCAAAAGCATGATGTAGTGGACTCACCCAAAGCTAGGAAGGCAGAGGCAGACCTGTTCACCACTTGACCACAGACGCTTGACCTCCCATCTAACTCTGGCTCCAACCAGCTCTGACCATGCACACTCTCTAGTGCAACAAGGTAGCTAACACACACAAACACACACACACACACACACACACACAAACACACACACACACACACACACACACACAGACACACACACACAGACATGTGACCATGCACACTCTCTAGTGCAACAAGGTAGGAACGATGGCCACCCTCATTTTGACAAATGTTCATTTTTACTTTATGAAAGCATATGATGCCACGCTGTCCATACATCTTGAATTAATTAGTCAGAGCTGTTTAGGAATTAGCATTTTATTGTTCTCTGAAGAAGATGATTAAATGCAAGAAAATGCAACAGTTGAGTCCTGTTTTTGAATAACGCACCAGAATTGCTATTTGTGAACAATACACTGGTACAGACACTGTTTTACACTGAGTGAAGAGAATGGGATCTTTGTGAATTCACTGGATATTGTTGGGATAAAAATGAGCCAATTGTGATCTGCACCCACACACACAGACAAACACACACACACACACACACACACACACACACACACACAGACAAACACCCAAACACAGAGACAAACACACACACACACAGACAACCACACACACACACACACACACACACACACACACACACACACACAGACAAACACGCACACACACACACACACACACACACACACACACACACACACACAGACAAACACACACCCACACACACATACAAACACACACACACACAGACAAACACACACACACACACACACACACACAGACAAACACGCACACACACACACACACACACACAGACAAACACGCACACACACACACACACACAGACAAACACACACCCACATACACACACACACACAGACAAACACAAACACACACACACACACACAGACAAACACACACACACACAGACAAACACACGCACACACACACACACACACACACACACACACACACACACACACACACACACACACACACACACACAGACAAACACACACATAAATCATAATCCATTTTCAGCAGCTGCTTCCGTGTATTATCCAAAAGGCTGGCCTTCTCCAACGGGGGTTCCCCAGCATACTCCTAATAGTATAGATGTAAGTACATTCACATTGCAGTATGCATACTCCTAATAGTATAGAAGTAAGTACATTCACATTGCAGTATGCATACTCCTAATAGTATAGAAGTAAGTACATTCACATTGCAGTATGCATCTTGACCCATACTCCTAATAGTATAGAAGTAAGTACATTCACAGTGCAGTATGCATACAGTATACTCCTAATAGTATAGATGTGAGTACATTCACATTGCAGTATGCATACTCCTAATAGTATAGAAGTAAGTACATTCACATTGCAGTATGCATACTCCTAATAGTATAGATGTAAGTACATTCACATTGCATTATGCATCTTGACCCATACTCCTAACAATATAGAAGTAAGTACATTCACAGTGCAGTATGCATCTTGACCCATGGCCCGTGAACTGATTGGCTCTCTCAGCATGGTTCTTCAGCTTGTGATGATGATGATGTTGACACAGTGTGCATCAGATGAGTTTCTGTGCGGCGAACACAGCTGGCTCACATGCTTTAGGGAAACTCAGCCATACTGAGGGATTTAGTGTTAGGGATCTATAGTGTTATCTGTCAATGCTGTGATGGTTTCTGTGCCTTTTTAAAACATACGAAGTCTTAATGCTTATCTCAATTCTACACACACACACACACACACACACACACACACACACACACACACACACACACACACACACACTCAATTCTATTCCAGTTTCTCTCTTTCTTATATGAAAAGGAGCATGGTGTGAAGTTGCTAAGCACTGCAGTGTTGTTCTTGTGTGTTTTCATATGGGTGCTCCGTGCTATGATTATCACACACACAAACACACACACACACACACACACACACACACACACACACACACACACACACACACACACACATGTAGACACACACACACACACACACACACTCAATTCTATTCCAGTTACTCTCTTTCTTATGATATGAAAAGGAGCATGGTGTGAAGTTGCTAAGCACTGCAGTGCTGTTCTTGTGTGTTTTCATATGGGTGCTCCGTGCTATGATTATCACACACACAAACACACACACACACACACACACACACACACACAGACACACAGACACACACACACACATGTAGACACACACACATGTAGACACACACACACATTCACACACACAAACACACACACATGTAGACACACACACACACACACACACACACACACACACACAGACACACACACACACAGAGAATCATATGCAGTGCAGTACAGCTGCTTCAAATCCCTTTAGCACAGGACCGCCTCGTTCACATTAACTAGATGGGAAACGGGGATCTTGAAACCATGCCAACCTAAAGACAGCTCTGAGCATCATTGTTGGGATATAACACAATTCCGCTAATGGACCTAAAATAGAATGTAACCTGTTTTTAGCATCGGCTCTCCACGTGTGTATATAAACAAAAGCCCCTGCTGTTATTTCTCAAATGAACAAACACGTTTAAAAAAGACATACTGACTGAGAGAGACAGAGATAAATGCAGGGCCCAGTATTCAAGCTGACAGTATGTGAAGTATGTGACAAAACTGTATGGGGTTGGCATTGCTTCTTCTAATAACCATTTTAAATGGACCAC
>NC_045164.1:28596739-28601739 GCF_900700415.2 Clupea harengus
CCCCGGTCCACTCCGCTCCTCATCTTGCATTATTTAGAGTCTCATTATTTCACTGTAATCAAGACTAACAGCGGCCGCATTGGAAGTCTGTCAGGACTGGAGCGAGGGTGGGTATCACTCAACGAGCGGACGGCTGAGTTAGAGGAGGGAAATACAGATTAGCCTGTCCTGCCAGGAGAAGACGGAGTCAAAACAGTAGATGGATGAAGCACCTAGTGCAGTCAGACAGATGAAACACCGCAGACTGATAGGGAATCACGGGCTGATAAATCCCACGGGGGAGAGCTAAGAAGCGAAGATGAGAGAATAGCACGACAGAAACACAAGGTGTACCGACGGTATTACGCCAGAATGAGAGGGAGGCGCAAACGAACAACGCCGGCACGATAAACATGTTGACACATCAAAGACGTCTCAAATGATTGAATCGTGGACGCCTGCGAGAGGCCCGGCACTGCGCCTGTCTGTCTCAGAGCATCAAATAGCGTCTCCAGGCAGGTGCGCTGACTCGCAGTGGCAGAGTAAAAGGCTTGCAGCGTTGGGTCGATACAGCAATGAGGTAAAGGTAGTGACCCGGCATTACCCCTGCTTGTTTGTTTCGGATAAACACATGGCTTCGGTAAATCTCCGAGCTGGCGAGCCTGCGAGAATGCAGCTGATTTGCATCAGAAGGCCGAGTCTTCCTGGGAACCCGAGTCCTTCCTTTCATCTATTCGGTGTGGGGAGACACCCTCAATTAGCTGAATTAGCCCAGCAACACTCTGGCTTTCATGTGCAGACATAATGACGCTCCAAGGTTAAAGCGTTAAGTCAAGCATCGATTAAAAAAAACTTGTCTTTAATGTCAGTAATGAAAATGAGATCACGAGCCGCAAACGAAGGCCAAACCAGGGGGAAATCTATTAAAACTTAAAGCGGCACTGTAGCTAAAACCCAAATCAGTATTCTTTTAAGCTGCCAAATTAAATGCAGAACAAGGATCAGTCCTACATATAGGACCGGGTACACCGTGTCCCATGACATCCTTCCAGTCTATTCTAAAACGCGTCACGGCAACAAGAATCAAACACAGAGCTGGGAAACTGCTCAATCAGTTAGAGTCCCATCTTGTTCAGCCATGATAATGTTAGTAAAGTGAGAAGGTGCTCGGCAGGCCGTGGAGTACAGAACAACGACACAGAGAAAGGTTGAATGGCGTCAACTGATTACCAGAGTCACAACGGGAATGTGCCGTTGTCAACCAAACGAGGACAACTTGTCAGGGCATATTTACCCTATCTAACCCGGTCACCTTGTCACTCCGATTCAGCACAATAGTGAGATGTGTGACAGGAAGCTCGCCGCCCTTCGTCCCATAGATGCTGTCATCAGTGCATTCTGGGTCTTTAAAGGGACACAACTATACTGCTCAGTGACAGAGCAATGATAACACTTTAGTTAAAGGGTTTCTACATAAAGACATTATAATATATTTTATATAAGTCCTAAATAACTGTTTAAAAAGCAATATATGTATGTATGTTTATGTAATATTCACAACATGGCATAGATATTTCAAGAAAGTAAATAGCATTGTTTTGAAACCTCAGATACTCATGTAAACTGTGTGATATGATGTGAAAGATGTGATAATATACCCATAACATGAGTGTCTCTATTTAAAGATGTGATTATACCCATAACATGAGTGTCTCTTTTTAAAGATGTGATGATATATATACCCATAACATGAGCGGCTCTTTTTAAAGATGTGATGATATACCCATAACATGAGTGTCTCTATTTAAAGATGTGATGATATACCCATAACATGAGTGGCTCTATTTAAAGATGTGATTATATACCCATAACATGAGTGTCTCTTTTTAAAGGTGTGATGATATACCCATAACATGAGTGTCTCTTTTTAAAGATGTGATTATACCCATAACATGAGTGTCTCTATTTAAAGATGTGATGATATATATACCCATAACATGAGTGTCTCTTTTTAAAGATGTGATGATATATATACCCATAACATGAGTGTCTCTATTTCCCCTGCATCAGTACAGTGTCATTTATTCCACTATACTATATTCTATTGTATCTATGACACAATGCTTATTGAATGTGTTGTTAAGCATTATGAATGTGTTGTTAAGCATTATGAATGTGACATAAAGCCCTATGTAGGTATCCTTCAAATGAAGTGTTACCAGAACCACAGTTAGGCTGCATAGGCAAAGTGCATATACTGTATGTAGATTGAATAATTGAATGATTGAATGATTGAATGATTATTGATTATTATAGTCAAAGTGCATATGTAGATTGAATGATTGAATGAACAGCAGTATGCATCTGTCACTCAGATCCATCAGAACACAGAAAAAAGGTCTGTGTTGTCTTTGATATCATGTAGAATGTATTTGATGCTGTGATATGTATGTTGGACTGAACCATTTTATATTTTTGTATTCATAAACTAGCATTTGAAAATGTCATATCATAGCTGTTAAATAATTTAAGAACTCATTTAAAATTCACTTGTGTCTGGCCTAAACAAACTGTTTAGTTAGTTTCTTGCTGTTTAATCTCTCATCTCAGTCAGAAGGTTGTCTGTAGGCACTTGCACAATGGAATCTACATTTGGTTAGTAAGACGTGATTGGATGACCACACCCTTCTTTTCATATTCCGCCATATCTTTTCTCACCCCTTAAAGGCATCCCACAGTTAAATGAAACATACATGTGATATTGCAATATCTTTTCTCAACCCTTAAAGGCATCCCACAGTTCAATGAAACATACATGTGATACTGCAATATCTTTCCTCAACCCTTAAAGGCATCCCACAGTTAAATCAACCCTTAAAGGCATCCCACAGTTAAATGAAACATACATGTGATATTGCCATATCTTTCCTCAACCCTTAAAGGCATCCCACAGTTCAATCAACCCTTAAAGGCATCCCACAGTTAAATCAACCCTTAAAGGCATCCCACAGTTAAATCAACCCTTAAAGGCATCCCGCAGTTAAATCAACCCTTAAAGGCATCCCACAGTTAAATCAACCCTTAAAGGCATCCCACAGTTAAATCCACCCTTAAAGGCATCCCACAGTTCAATCAACCCTTAAAGGCATCCCACAGTTAAATGAAACATAAATGTGATATTGCCATATCTTTCCTCAACCCTTAAAGGCATCCCACAGTTCAATCAACCCTTAAAGGCATCCCACAGTTCAATCAACCCTTAAAGGCATCCCACAGTTAAATCAACCCTTAAAGGCATCCCACAGTTAAATCAACCCTTAAAGGCATCCCACAGTTCAATCAACCCTTAAAGGCATCCCACAGTTAAATCAACCCTTAAAGACATCCCACAGTTAAATCAACCCTTAAAGGCATCCCACAGTTAAATGAACCCTTAAAGGCATCCCACAGTTCAATCAACCCTTAAAGGCATCCCACAGTTCAATCAACCCTTAAAGGCATCCCACAGTTAAATCAACCCTTAAAGGCATCCCACAGTTCAATCAACCCTTAAAGGCATCCCACAGTTAAATGAAACATTCCATTCCGTTTGGCTGTACTCCACTCCTCTGGAAGACTGTGCTCGTGGTGCTCCTTGCACAATTCAAAAAAGCCCCCCCCCCACACACACCATACTACCTGAACATTTAATCTGCCGTCATGTGAATGGGTCCTGGATGCTATTTAATCTGCCGTCATGTGAATGGGTCCTGGGTTTCAAGAGGGTAGTGATGTCGGTATCCATCTCCTCTATCTGGATAAAAACGACAGTTTAACACTATAACGATTTGTTTTTAACACAAAATTAAAAACTGTCTATTGCTGTCCTCTAACCCAGTGGTTCTCAAAGTGGGGGGCGCGCCCCCCTGGGGGGGCGCGAACACTCTCCAGGGGGGGCGCGATGTCACAGACGGAGAAAGAAAAAAAAACCGCCGACCTGTCACTGGTTAGTGAAAGCTCCCTCAGTAGCGAAATGCAAGGGGCTGGACTGACCCAAACAAATCAAATACTGTTTTGCTCCTGATCCACCAATCAAAACGGAGTATTATCATTTCAACGCGAGTAGCACCTCCGCTTCCGAGTATAAAAACAAAACGCAGGCATGGAGGTAAGCGCTCACCCTGAGACGACACTTTGCAGAGTTTGTGCAATTTCTCTTGTTTCCTCTATCATTCAGATATTCATTGCTTTATAAACAGTATTTTTAAAGACTCACTCCTTCCTTAGTAATACCTTACTGCACTTGCAGTAGGTCTATTCGTAGCCTATTCTAAGGAGTAATTTGCTCCACAATCTTTTAGAAAAGCTCGTAGCCCCGAGAGCTAGCCTAGCTAGCTACCTTTTCCAACTACAGCTAGCCCTTTTCTCCTTAACACCTAGCCTACCTTTACATTTTTTGATCATCCACCGCAACAAATAAAACACCAGTACTTGAATACTATTTTGTGCTGTCCCTGTCTACATTGTGTACAGTTCATTTGGTTAGGAATCATTGCCTAGCACAGCCTTATCCATTGTTCGTGTGCAAGTCGTTCACAACCACACATACAAGAACACGACGTTGAAATTAGAACTTTATTAACTTCATACGCTGTATCAGCAAACAAACACAACATGGACAAGTTTCTGATTCGTAAAAGTCAGAAAGAGAAGCCTGTGGACTTCTTTAAACATAAACGTGATGGCCTCCAGCAACAACGAACCACCATGTCCAAGCATAGCACTATCTCCAAGCAGTGTCTGGAGCATCTTATGTAGTTGCTCATAGAATTGCTAAGCTTGGCAAACCCCATACAATTGCCGAAACACTGATTTTGCCGGCCACGCAACACGTTTAGAATAATGATAGGTATTGTGCTGAGTTTAGCTCCTATGTCAAATTACACTGTATCACGCCGAATATCAGAAATCAGTTTGGGTCCTATTTCAAAGAGGACTACCGTTCATTCGCCTGAGTTCGGGATCCATTTCTCTGCTCAGCA
>NC_045164.1:28606739-28611739 GCF_900700415.2 Clupea harengus
CGTGCTCTCGGCAGGAGCCGTGTATTTACTGTTCATAAAGTTCTCTCCAGAAAGACTTTAAGAATCACTGTCAAAGGTCAAGGGTCAGATCTTCACAGCATGCAGAGTGGCAGGTCTTAGTTCTGATCTAAACCCACTGAAGATCTTAGTTCTGATCTAAGCCACAGTGAAACCCACTGAAGATCTTAGTTCTGGTCTAAGCCACAGTGAACCCACTGAAGATCTTAGTTCTGATCGAAGCCACAGTGAACCCACTGAAGATCTTAGTTCTGATCGAAGCCACTGAAGATCTTAGTTCTGATCTAAGCCACAGTGAACCCACTGAAGATCTTAGTTCTGGTCTAAGCCACAGTGAACCCACTGAAGATCTTAGTTCTGATCTAAGCCACAGTGAACCCACTGAAGATCTTAGTTCTGGTCTAAGCCACAGTGAACCCACTGAAGATCTTAGTTCTGATCGAAGCCACTGAAGATCTTAGTTCTGATCGAAGCCACTGAAGATCTTAGTTCTGATCGAAGCCACTGAAGATCTTAGTTCTGATCTAACCCACAGTAAACCCACAGTAAACCCACTGAATATCTTAGTTCTGATCTGACCCACAGTAAACCCACAGTAAACCCACTGAAGATCTTAGTTCTGATCTAACCCACAGTGAACCCACTGAAGATCTTAGTTCCGATCTAAACCACAGTAAACCCGCTGAAGATCTTAGTTCTGATCTAACCCACTGAAGAGCTTAGTTCTGATCTAACCCACTGAAGATCTTAGTTCTGATCTAACCCACTGAAGATCTTAGTTCGGATCCAACCCACAGTGAACCCACTGAAGATCTTAGTTCTGATCTAAACCACAGTGAACCCACTGAAGATCTTAGTTCTGATCTAAACCACAGTGAACCCACTGAAGCCACACACACACACACACACACACACACACACACACACACCCACTGAAACACACACACACCCACTGAAGACACAGTGGCCGCTCAGGCGGGGAATAGACCATGGAGAAGGATGACATGATCAGCTGACGTCAAACAAGGCCACAGAATTAGACCATGAAATAAGGCCAGGGACTCCAGAAACTTATATTTGTGAATGGCAGTGTGTGTGTGTGTGGGTGTATATACATGTGTGTGAGTCTGTGTGTGTGTGTGTGTGTGTGTGTGTGTGTGTGAGTCTCTGTCTCTGTGTCTGTGTGTGTGTGTGTGTGTGTGTGTGTGTGTGGGTGTATATACGTACATGTGTGTGAGTCTGTGTGTGTGTGTGTGTGTGTGTGTGTGTGTGTGTGTGTGTGTGTGTGTGTGAGTCTCTGTCTCTGTGTCTGTGTGTGTGTGTGTGTGTGTGTGTGTGAGTCTCTGTCTCTGTGTCTGTGTGTGTGTGTGTGTGTGTGTGTGTGTGTGTGTGTGTGTGTGTGTGGGTGTATATACATGTGTGTGAGTCTGTGTGTGTGTGTGTTTGTGTGTGTGTGTGCGGGTGTGTGTGTGTGTGTGAGAGTCTCTGTGTGTGTATGTGTGTGTCTGTGTGTGAGTCTGTGTGTGTGTGTGTGTGTGTGTGTGTGTGTGTGTGTGTGTGTGTGTGTGTGTGTGTGCATGTGTGAGTCTGTGTGTGAGTCTGTGAGTCTGTGTGTGAGTCTGTGTGTGTGTGAGTGTGTGTGTGTGTGCGCGTGTGAGTGTGTGTGTGTGTGAGTGTGTGTGTGTGTGTGAGTCTGTGTGTGTGTGAGTCTGTGTGTGTGTGTGTGTGTGTGTGAGTCTGTGTGTGTGTGTGTGTGTGTGTGTGTGTGTCTGTGTGTGAGTCTGTGTGTGTGTGTGTGTGTGTATGAGTCTGTGTGTGTGTGTGTGTGTGTGTTCTAGGGGTTCAGAGGTGTTATGGGCTCAGCGAATGTTATCTGGTGCTAAACTAATTGGGTCTTTCAAGGCGCACCATATCATAAGGCACCTGGCAGCAGCAGCCTCTCGCTGAAGGACTATCAACTGAGACGTTCCGCCGCTCCAAAATGTGTGCAGATTAACGGCCTCAGTAAAAATACTAATGGCGATGGCCCACAGTTTCAATATATATTGGATCCGCGTATAATCATTCATCTTTTATCTCTGCCCAGGTTGGACTATCCAGCCCCAAATGAGAGTGAAATTCTTGCAGGTGCTGATGTGTGTGTGTGTGTGTGTGTGTGTGTGTGTGTGTGTGTGTGTGTGTGTGCTGATGTGTGTGTGTGTGTGTGTCTGTGTGTGTGTGTGTGTGTGTGCGTGTGCTGATGTGTGTGCTAACAATATTGATTTTTATGACCCTCTGAATGAAAGCACCTGGGAGAAGTGATAGCAGGCTCATATATCTTTGCTCTGACAATACACCCCAAATGCTAATATTCATGATGTCCATTTAAAGCCTCAAAAAATGAGTGTGTGCCTTCAGCAAGCAAGGGCAGAAGCCAACAGATAAGGTTTATGTCTGGATCATAAAAGCAGGTAGTGGATCCATTTGCAATAGCTTATTGTTGCTTGCAGTACAAAACCTCATATCTTACATAGTATTGATTGTGGGAGATTTTTTTTAATATAAATCAGTGGTGTGACATACCCTTTATGTCAGTGTGAAATGTTTAGGTTTGAACCACTGGACCACTGAAAGTTGAACTTTAAAATAGAACTGAAGGAGGCCTTAAATGTAGCTACGCATGTTATATATGTCAACTACTCTCAGGTTATAATAATAATAATAATAATAATTCATCTCATTTGTAACGCACTCTTCATTCAGAAGAATCTCAGAGTGCCAACATATTAGAAACTAACTAAAATAATACAATACAATTCAAATGAGTTAACATAAGCATAATAGAAAGCTTTTTAACATTTTAACATAAGATTTAACACAAGGCCAGAAATGCCTTCCTGAATAAAAATGTTTTTAGTCCAGCTTTAAAGGAGTCCAGCATCTGCGTTGCCATTAGGTGGTCAGGGAGGCTGTTCCATAAGCGTGGCGCTGCCGAGCAAAAGGCCCGTTCGCCCATGGTGCGGAGCTTTGTTTTGGGGACGCGGAGGAGTGAGCTGTTTGAAGACCTGAGGGTGCAGGTGGAGGTTTGGGGAGTAATTAATTCTTGCAGGTAGGGAGGTGCATGCCCATTTATGCATGTATGGGTGAGTATAAGGACTTTGTAGTCAATCCAGAAAGAGACAGGGAGGTTATGAAATGTAGCTACGCATGTTATATGTGTCAGCTACTTTCAGGTTATGAATGGTGTTTATTCACTTACCAATTCCTCATCCATTTTCTCAAATTGCTCAGGATTCAAAAAGCACTTTAACTATATATGCTTGCTTAGGACTTAATTCCCATTAAATTCCATATTAAAATATCTTCAACTTCTCGAAGCATAGTAAAATCCACCTAATCCTCACTCTAAGCTTCGCCTAACAACTAACAAAACAAAACAAACAAATATTGCTGTTGTTTACAATGTCATGACTGATTAAACTTACTTTGGTAGATTATAGTGCTGCTTGAATAAAGCTAATGAAGACATCCTAAGTGAGTCAGATGAAAGGACAGTGTTCATAGACGTGTTCATAACATTAGGCGGAAGCTTGTGACATGTTAACTATTCATCCTTTATTTAAACAGGGTAGTCACACTGAGGCAAGGTCTCTTTTCCAAGCAAGCCCTGGCCAAGAGAAAAGAGCACCAAGTTTAAAACAAAAAACACAAAACACAAAAACGATTAGCAAGAAGAGATTAAGAAGAAATGGGTGTGTGACATAAAAGTCTAAAAACATCTAAAGGTATTCACAGTGATAACTTAAAAGGTTTCCAAAACAATCCAACACAAGTCAGAAAGCAGAATGAGTGAAGGAATGTTTTCACTGATTTTGAAAGGAGTTACAGGATGAACATGAAAAGCTACCTTGCCAAATTCAGATTTTATAGTGGGTGCATTAAAGCAGCATAATGGAGGAATTGCTAATCACTAACGAGATGCTAGCGGCTAAAACTAGCGAAACCTCTTGAAATGTGCTTACTTTGACACTATGACAAACTAGTTAGTCAACAACTGTCCTAACACAGTCAAACATCAAGCAAGTGCGACACAAGACAAAGCAAGACGGCAAATAAGCTACTTACTAGTTCGGCAAACAGTAGAAACCGGGCGGCTTCAGGCAAACCTACATAACACAGTAATATGCCTACGGACCCTGGTAAGGCAATGGCACGGAGGCGATTCTCCATATTAAAAGTAATTGTAGCGCCCCAATTTTTTTAAGCTGTTATTTTAAGGTACAACTGCTTATCCTAACCCTAATCCTGATGTACAATTACTACATAATGCCACTTTAGAGAGGATATAATTGTTAGAAGGGAGATTACTTTCTCATCATCTATTTTATTATCATCTATTGTCAGTGGACTGTCAGGGTTTGACAGGAGAGAGGACTCAAGAGCCCGACACAAGAGGGTAGGAGTGACAACATACAAGATACCCGGAAGAAAAATAAAGAGGGGAAAGCGAAGTACCGGAAGTCGGCAGAGAACAGAAAACGGAAAACAAGCAGGTGAAATCAATATAAACCATGGATAGGCTAAGAATCAGAATCAGGTGTGAAAACGGCAGGAAACTACACAAAGGCAGGAAGTGACACACGGGCAAGGTCCGAAGCACAACAGAAGCACGTGGCACTAGAAAACTCAAAGACAAACGCTTCTCTGCCTTTTGGCTAAGATCAAGTGTAGTATCTGTTCTTATCAGTTTAATATCTGATACGTCCCCTACCCGGGGACCATATATTAAATTGATTTTTGGAACTGGGAGATGGAATAGGGGCTTGCTCCGTCCACTCCACGCATCGACCCGGTATTGCAGTGCCTCCAGGAACGGTGCACTTCCCACCGGGAAGAAAAAAAAAAAAAAGAAAAAAAAAACTCAAAGAAAAAAGGACATGGCAGACGATAAACTAAATGTCCAGCAAGGCAGCCAAAAGGCCCAGCCCAGGCTGTGAGTAAAC